>NC_142064.1:3515000-3582500 GCF_059756535.1 Pantherophis guttatus
AGTCTTTTCTTTAAAAAAAACAAAACCCTCCAGTGATGGAGCAGCCACAACCTCCTGGATTGAATCTCCAAAAGTCAAAGCAGAACAAGCTTCTTTTAAAAAGTGTCCCAAGATTCAGCAGGAAAATGGGACTATCCCCGGTGGGAATACTACTTCAAAAAGGGTTTTCTCCTTGACTTAGCTGCTAATTCTCAGCGTATCTTTGATACTTGGGAGCCCATAATAGGACAGATTATGGCTGCGAAAAGGTTCCATTAGCGAGCAGGGCTATTTTTCAGATAAAACTGCTGTGAGCACGGACTGGAAATAGCCTAGATGTGTGAAGATGGTTAATTTTTTGGGGTCGGTGGGATGTCTGGTGCTATTAGAAAATCAGAGTGCATGCAGAAAACGGTGGCAACTCCCCCCCTCCTACAGGCACAATTATCTTAACTCTATTGAAGTTGCAGGAAGTGCTTGGTGACTCTTCAAGCATTCAGTTTTTTGCTGTTTTCTCTCCCCCCCCACCCCCCCATGAGATGGCAATGCAGGAATCAACTTTAGACATATACTATATTTTTCGGAATATAAGACACACTTTTTCCCTCCTAAAAGAGGCTGAAGATTTGGGTGCGTCTTATACTCTGAATGTAACCTCGCCTGTCCGCTGCCCCCCCCCTTTGGCCTTTGCATGTCGTCTTCCTGGCTGCAGAGATTGCCACCGACAATGGCTTGTGTTTTTGGGCTCCCCGCATCGCTTTTTCAGCCTCCAAACCCTCCGTTTGAGAGCCCTTCAAGGCTACGGGGATCGCCAAAGCACATCACCACCGGTCACCGCCCAAAAATGCAACATGTTTGGAGGCTGAAAACACAACGCGCAGTGCCCAAAATGGCTACCCAGAACAGCTGCTGCCTTCTCTTACCCCTTCCGTGCTTTGCCTGCTTTAGTCACTGGAGCTCCCTCCAATGATCAGCTGTGCTTTTGAAGCTGGTTTTCCGCCCCAACGCGAGCGAAGCGATCTTCCGTGCTTTGCCTGATTTTCTAATTGCTGCTCCCTTCAATGATCAGCTGTGCTTTTGAGGCTGTTTTTTAGCCCCAACCAGCCCCAACCTCAAAACCAGCAAGCGAAGTAATGTGCTGAAGCTGACCAGGCTAAGGACGCTAGCCAGATGAATACCTGGTAGGCAGAAATTCTTTTTTCCTATTTTCCTCCCCAAAAACTAAGGTGCATCTTATACTCCGGTGCATCTTATACTCCAAAAAATACTTAAAGTTTAGTACTTGAGTTAAAGTTCAGTACTTGCATTTTTTGTTCTCCTGATTTTGCTCTGCCAGCATCCAGAGTCGAAGTTTCTTATAATCCTTAAAATTGCATTGCTGGTGTGGTCGCGACCCCTTGTTCTGCATAAAGCAGACTCGTCCCGGATCTGGAGCAGTGAAGGGCTATTTTCATTTTATGTATTAGATTCTATTGCTGCTCAGTTTTAATTGGTGCTCATTGCTGTTTATTCCTCTGGTAATTGAAGATGCATTTGCCAACGGATGAAAAGCAAATTACAAGTTAACTTGTGGAGTCAATCTTCCTTAACATCTGGCTGGGAAAACATCTCTTGACAGGACCCAGTGATGTCAGGTCATTCAATTTTAGGAGCGTCTTCTCAATTGCTATACAGCGGTAAAAAAAAAACATTTCGATTTTAGGGTCCCTTGATCTAGATTTCTTTATTTAACCAATTCTTAATTTCGTAAATCTCCTATATAGGACTCTGGGTGGCTCATCATTGAAAAAAAAAAGAAGAATTAATAAAAGCAACCAGAGCTGTTTTTTTTTAAAAAATCAAGAATAACATAAAATAGCAACCGAGAAGACTCACAGTCCCTTGATGTAGGAGAAAGAAAGGCAGAGTAATCAGCTTGGAATCCTTACATTCCCACAAATGGTTTAGGCCAGTGATGGTTAACCTTTCCGGCAACGAGTGCCGAAACTGGAGCACGCGTGTGCACACGTGCACATGCCGGAGCACCGGAACCTAGAAGAGAGCAGCTGGCTGTTGTGCATGCATGCAGCGGCCAGCTGCTCTTCCAGGTTCTGTCACGCACATAGCCAGCTGGTCTGGCACGCATGCACACCAGCCAGTGCACTCTTCCAGGTTCTGGTGCGCACATACACGCCAGCCAGCTGGTCTTTCTGCACAAACCAGCTGGCCATTGCACATGCATGCAGCGGCCAGCTACTCTTCTGGGTTCCATTACACGCATACGCACCAGCCAGCTGCTCTCTTACAAGTTCTGGTGCACACGTCAGCCAGCTGGTCTTGTACGTACGTGCGTGACGGAACCCGGAAGAGCACCTGGCGATGGCGCACATGCCCACAGAGAGGGCTCTGCGTGCCACCTCTGGCAAGCATGCCATAGGTTCGCCATCATGGGTCTTGGCCCAACCCCTCTTGAATTCCAGCGACTCTAATCTCGTGTCAGTTTAGTGCTGACCGTTAATTGACTAGATTCGTTTAAATCAGTAAAACATCTTCATTAGAGCCTGAATCTGTCAGAATAGAGCTTGGAGGTCTTCTAGTCCCAACCCCTTACTCAAACAGGAGACCCTACGCCATTTCAGACAAGGTGTCAGGTTTCGATGCTATCTCAAAATAAATGAATTTCCAAACTGCCGATCTTTGAGGAAATTTTCTCTTTATTGAGCATAGTGATCTGTCCCTGGCTCTTTCGCGGTCAGCACTGACCTTTGCCCTCCAATCCCTCCCTTTCCGATCCCCAATTCTCTGCGTCTCATTGGCTATCTTCCAAGCCACTCTCCTCATCCCATCTCCGTCAGATCATAGGAATGTCCCCCTCCTCCCATCTCTGAGGAAACAGAATCTTCAGAGGAATTAAGTAGGCAAAAGTTCAAGCTTCTCCTCTCTTTTCATATGCCAGCGCTGGAACGCTGACACAAGGGTTTGTCCAGTCTCCTTTTAAGAGCCCCCAGGGATGGAGCTACCCTCAACCTCTGGAGCCCTTCCTCTAATTAATTTCCAGAATGAAAGAGTTGGAAGGAACCTTGGAGGTCTTCTAGTCCAACCCCTTGCTTGAGAAGGAGACCCTCTATAATTTCAGACAGGTGGCTTTCCGGGTCTCTTCTTAAAAACCTCCAGTGTTGGAGCTTCCACAACTTTTTTTGGCAGGCTGTTCCACTGGTTAATTGTTCTTACCCTCAGGAAATTCCTCCTTAGTTCCAGGTTGCTTCTAGTTTCCATCCGTTGCTTCTTCTCCTGCCTTCAGGTGCTTTGGAGAATAGGTTGATCCCTCTTCTTTATGGCAATCCCTCAAATACTGGAAGACTGATGTCACGTCACCCCAGTCCTTCATTTCTCCAGACTAGCCATACCCAGTTTCTACAAGTGTTCTTCATATGTTTTTGGCTCCAGACCTTTAATTATCTTAGTTGCTCTTCTCTGCATAATGTGTGATAAGAATCAGGGCCACGGCTTAATCTCCTCCTCTTCCTCCTCCTCCTCCTCCTCCTCCTCCTCCCCCTCCTCCTCCTCCAGCACTGATGAGGTTACCCAGTTGGGCAATGAAACGTCTGCAAGAAAACAGCCAAGCTCAGAGAGCACCAAGGAGCCCTTCCTGTCAACCCTGAGCTACAAATATTCTCCTTTTTTAGCATCTGAGATGGTGGCCTCCTCGGGTGAACCTTTGCTAACCCCTTTCAAAAGAAAGAATTGGATTTACTGCTTTTTTAAAAAAAAAAAAAAATACCAAAGCATCCCAATTAACTCGAGCTCTTTGCTTTGCTTGTATGGCTTTAACTAACCTTTAAGACAGCCACTCCCTTAATCAGCGATTCAGTTATCCTGAACTAATCGGATTCCAGATGTTGTCCCACAAGCTCTTAAAAATTCTCCTTGCTGGAGAAATGGTAAGATATGGGGGGGGGGGTTTCCCTAAAAAAAAATGTCATTCCTATGAAATATAAACTTCCTCTTAGCCCTTTGCCTAAATGGTGATTTCTCACGTAGAGAAGAGTTCAGCTGCATTCAGACAGAGCTTGTCAGCGGCTTACAGGTGTAACAATGAAAATATACTAGTACCGTGATGGCGAACCTATGGCACACGTGCCACAGGTGCCTCACAGAGCCCTCTCTGGGGCCACACCAGCTGTCACCCCAGCCAAGCTCCACCGACCATGTGTGCGCACCTCCCGCTGGCCAGCTGGTCTTCGGGTCTCTGCGGTACATGCGCGGGGGGTGGGGCCTTCCCCAATCTCCGCAGGTTCCCCCCCCAGCGCTCCCTACCTTTCTCCTCCATTTCTGCCGCCATTCTGTCCCCCTTCCTCACACAGGCAAACGTAATACCAAGCACGCCTGCCAATATTTTATTAGGTAAAGAGATTAGAATTCCTGGCAGACCAAGGTTTTGGCAGCAAACTGCCGAATGCCTGCCAAGACCGTTTTCACTCCCATAAAGCAGAAGAGGACTTATCTTCAGTCCATTCCAGGAGCAACAAATTATCCACCAGACAAGAGTTTAGTCAGTGTTCAGTCCAAAATATATCCAAGCCGAATTTCAGAGATCACGATGTGACTTTCAAGTTTTTAACTTTGTCCGTCACAAAGCCTGAAGAGCAATCCCACCCACTTTTATTCCTTGTGAGGTGTGGCTCCATGACTCAGCTCAATCTCTGGCCCTCCCACGCCTCTTTCGTGCTGTGCACGCTTCTCCCTCCGACGCTGCCTGGGATCAAGCCAGGATTCATCATCCTCACTCCCTATCTGTTGTTGTTCCGATATGCTTTCCTCCTGGCATTTCCCAGGCTGTTCCTCTTGGCCTTCAGATGGAACCTGAGGCATTGCCAGAGAGGAGGGTCCTGGAGAGGGAGGCCTTGTCAGTTCCTCCCCATCACCTGCTGAGTCCTCTTCCTCTGTTAGGACAGGCTCGGGAGTCGGGGTCACAACAGCTGCCTGCACCAACCTGGAAGTCAAAATGGAGCAGGGGGTGTCGCGCGAGCCCACCCCCCCCCCGCGCCCCGTTTTGGGCCTGGAAAGCCTCCTGCACCAACCATCACTGTACTAGTATAAAGCATTCAAAGAATAAATAGGGGTCTTGAATTCAGCCACCTACAGCTAACCGTTCAGCAATGTACAGAAGACACAGGTGATCCTCGACTTACAACCATTTGTTGAGTGACCGAAGTTACAGCGGCACTGAAAAAAGTGACTTAGGACCGTTTTTCTCACTTAGCGACGGTTGGTGCCTCTCCGTGGTCATGTGATCCAAATTCAGGCGCTCCGCAGCTGGCATGTGTTTATGATGGCTGCAGTGTCCCGGGGTCGCGTGATCCCCTTTTGCGACCTTCTAGCAAGCAGAGTCAGTGGGGAAGCCAGATTCACTTAACAACCATGTCCCTAAATGAATCAGTGCGGTGATTCAGTTCACAACCATGTTACTCACTTAGCAGCTGTGGCGAGTCACTCAACAATTGTGGCAAGAAAGGTCGTAAAATGGGGCAGAACTCAGTGATTAGCTCTCTCGGTTAGCAATGGAAATTTGGGACTTCATTGTCGTAAGTTGAGGACTACCCGTACTCTGAACTTTTAAGCCCAATTTGAGTCTCTTTCCAGATCTCTTGGGACCACAATTCCATTTTCTTTTTCCTTCCCCTTTTCCTTCTCTTGGTTTTCCCTGACTTTTATTTTCCTTTGCATTTCACATTTTGATAAACAAAACTTGAAAATTTGAAACCGAAAATAAAATCATGCTTTTTTTCATAGGAGGACATTTCCCCCACTAACCATGTTAGTCTGCCATTATTCAGGTGGAATTCTCTTTACTTTGCCTTGAGCCCAGCAAGTCTTCTTCCCCCTTCTGATTTTCTTAATCACATTTGGGCTTATAAATTCTCCGTTGCATTAACCCGCCTAACACGATTTTATGAATACCCGTACAGATGTTCTTCCTAGCTTTGGTGTCTGTGATGCCCTTGTTATTATTTTTCTACTACTACTCCTTCTATCCAGCAGTAGCTTTAATCTCTCTCTGGAGCTGTTAGATATTTTCTGTAAGTAGGTTTATATAACGGACACGGATTCCCTGTATAACTGAAGGGAATCCAGAAAAATCAAATCTTGCCGTTTGAAGCGGGATCTTATTCCACTTCAGTTTAAACATCTAAAATTTAAAAACATTGAAATTCAACTGTGAAAAAAAGCAAGGTTCTACATTTAGGCAAGAAAAACCAAATGCACAGGTACCGTATATGTGGTACCTTACTCAATAGTAGTAACTCTGAGAGGGATCTTGGAGTCCTAGTGGACAACCATTTAAATAGGAGCCAGCCGTGTGCAGCAGCTGCCAAAAAAGCCAACACAGTTCTGGGCTGCATTAAGGGAGGGATAGAATCAAGATCACGTGAACTGTTACTACCACTTTATAAGGCCTTGGTAAGGCCACACTTGGAATATTGCATTCAGTTTTGGTCGCCATGATGTCAAAAAAGATGTGGAGACTCTGGAAAGAGGGCAGAGAAGAGCCACAAAGATGATGAACAGTTGCTGGAACTGGGTATGTCTAGTTTGATGAAAAGAAGGAGTAGGGGTGAAATAATAGCTGTGCTCCAATATCTCAGGGGCTGCCCCAAAGAAGAGGGAGTCAAGCTATTCTCCAAAGCACCTGAGGGCAGGAGAAGAAGCAATGGATGGAAACTCATCAAGGAGAGAAGCAACTTAGAACTAAGGAGAAACTTCCTGACAGTGAGAACAATTAATCAGTGGAACAGCTTGTCACAAGAAGTTGTGGATGCTCCAACACTGGAAGTTTTTAAGATGATGTTGGATAACCATTTGTCTGAAGTGGTGTAGGGTTTCCTGCCTAACCAGGGGGTTGGACTAGAAGACCTCCAAGGTCCCTTCCAACTCCCTTATTCTAAATCTGTTTGAGCCTCTTCTGTTTGTCAAGAAATCTTCCATTCCGACAATGGTGATTGTGGCTTGGTGGGTGGGAACTCTCCCCCCCCCACTTGAATTTAGATAGATGTATTTCTAAACGGAGGGTGAGAAGTAGATGAGAAAACTTTTATTTGTAGAACACTATGTAGGGAAGTTTTTTTTCCCCTCCCTCTTGGAGTCTAAAAGAAAAGGATTGTGACAGATAAATTCCTGAGAAAACATTTTGGCATTTGACTGAACCTTGCTTGAAATAAAATGGTGTTAAAACAGATTTCAGGGAAGAAACAGGAAAAAGTTCAAGGGAAAATGGTGAAGTTTATTAGGGATCCTTGAACATTGCTTTGTTTAACAACCGGGCAGATACAGGTAGTCCTCGACTTAACAACAGTTCATTTAGTGAAACGGGCAATATGTTGTTAATACATTTAACCACCAGGTGGCAGCATTAGCTAAGCCTGGGTCCTTTCTCCCAGGTGTTGCTAAGATAATACTGGCAGAAGGAATCCAGATGTATTGTGTTTATATAAACACACTTACTTGATAGTGGTGGACATTTTTTTCTGCAACCTGAAATGCTTTAGTTTAGGAACAGGAAGGCAAGCCTCATATTTTTAAGACGGTTCTTATTTTTGATCGTCTTGGAGGCTGCGTTCTCGTCCCTATGGACAAATCATTTGTCTCTCCTGAACCCAAAGTGGCAAATATCACCTAGAGTGGGGAGAATTTTTTTTTTTTTAAAAAAAGTCTTAATGTAGGGGCAAAAGGGCTGCCTGGAGAGCGGAAGCCGAGGCCATTTGAAAACAGTTTCTCTTTTATACGGTTCCCTTTTTTCTGAGCTTTAAGTGGGGAGCCGCGAGAGAAAGCGTGGCGGTTTCTAATGGGAGTGTCCTTGAAAGAGCAGACAGGTGCAAAAAGAAGATGTCGGATACTGGGAGAGGAAGAAGGGGGAAAGGGGTTAGAATGCATATTGTCAACAGGAGATGATATTTGTAGCTCATCGTTTAAATGAAGGGGTCCTTGGTGGTCTCTGAGCTTGTCTGTTTTCTCGCAGACGTCTCATGACCCAAGTGAGTAACGTCATCAGTGCTAGAAGGGAGCGGGAGTTGCTCTCCTTTTATATACTAGCAGGATCAGGGTTGGGGGGAATGGTCTTGGGAACCTCCTTGATTGGGTAAGTACCGCTTGATTGTTAGGCTTGTATTAATCTAGAGAGCGAGAAGAAAGAGAGTCAGAGGGAGAGACAGAGAGACAGGGAGACAGAGACAGAGAAAGAGAGGGAGACAGATGGAGAGGTGGAGGGAGGGAGAAGGGGAGAGAGAGAGAGAGAGAGAGAGAGAGAGAGAGAGAGAGAGAGAGAGAGAGAGAGAGAGAGAGAGAGAAGTCCTGTGAAGCAGTCTAAGTGCTATTGCTATTATTCTATCTGTCTGCCTTGTCTATCTGTCTGTCCGTCCATCCATCCATCCATCCATCCATCCATCCATCTCTGAAAAGGATGGTGCAGTGGTTAGAATGCAGTATTGCAGGCTAATTCCGTGGACTGCCAGGGGTTTGATCCTGACCAGCTCCAGGTTCACTCATCCTTCCATTCTTCCGAGGTCGGTAAAACAAGGACCCACATTGTTGGGGGCAAGAGGCTGACTCTGTAAACTGCTTAGAGGGGGCTGGAAAGCATTGTGAAGCAGTATATAAGCCTAAGTGCTATTGCTATTCCTTCCTTCCTTCCTTCCTTCCTTCCTTCCTTCCTTCCTTCCTTCCTTCCTTCCTTCCTTCCTTCCTTCCTTCCTTCCTTCATGGTGGCACAGTGATTAGAGCGCAGTACTGCAGGCTACTTCTGCTGGCTGACTGCAGTTTGGCAGTTCTAATCTCACCAGGCTCGAGATAAACTCAGCCATCCATCCTTGTGAGGTCGATAAAACGGGGACCCAGATTGTTGGGGGCAAGAGGCTGGCTCTGTAAACTGCTTAAGAGAGGGGTGCAAAGCACTATGAAGCGGTATATAAGTCTAAGTGCTTTGCTATCATTATGTCTGTCCATCCATCCATCTATCTCTGAACCGTGATGGTGCCAAGGTCAGAATGCAGTATTGCAAGCTGACTCTGCCCACAGCCAGGAATTTGATCCTGACCGGCTCAAGGTTGACTCAGCCTTCCATCCTTCCGAAGTCGACAAAACGAGGGCCCAGATTGTTGGGGGCAATAGGCTGACTCTGTAAACCGCTTAGAGAGGGGCTGTAAAGATCTGTGAAGTGGTATATAAGTCTTAAGTGCTATTGCTAACATCATCAGTGCTAGAAGGGAGAGGGGTTTGCTCTCTGTTTATGTACAAGTGACTTGCCCCATCAGTGTTGGTAGGAGTATTCTTGATTTGTTCCTTGATTAGGCTGTTGTTTGCTGTTAGATTGATTGTCTGAGTTGGTCGTTCCTAGATTGGGATATTGTTTTTTTGTTGATTGTTAAGCTTTTTATAAACAGCATCTACATACCATTCAAAACAGACAATCAAAAAGACAAAAAGGAAACTCAAAGACCAAAAACACTACCTTAGCAGCAATCAACAGCCAGATAAGGGGAGATTAACACCAATATTAACACCAGCCCAACAATTAGGAAGTAAACAACACCCCAGTCAAGGAACTACCAACTCAGTGTGGAGTTTACTCCCTTTTATTTTGTTTTCATCCAAGAACACATTCTCTCCAGCAGCCAACATCCAGATAAGCAGGGGTTAACTCCAGACAAACAATCCAGCAGAAAAATAAATCTCTAATCAAGGAATTAGCAGAGAGAAGACCACAGCAACAGCACTACAGGTAGGGGAAGCTATTGTGTATAAACAGCCAGTAAACCTCACACTTAACACTGATGATGTTACCTAGCTGGGTGACAAAACGTCTGTAAGAAAACAATTAAGCTCAAAGATCACCAACGACTTCACAATTCAACCCTGAGCTACAAATATTCTCTTCCGTTGGAACGTAGAGGAAGAAAATAATGTTTGTAAGAAAGAAGTAGCTAAAACGGAGGAAAACAGTCCCTGAAAATCAGAGTGCGTTCTGCAGACGTTTGCCAATCTACATTTTTAAAATATATTCTTTTGTTCCGCTAACAAATATATAAATAAGATGATCTGATAGACATGGATTTCTGAGAAGGGCCTGACCACAGTCAAAAAGGCTCCTAAATACATTTTAAAATGTGTGGACTACGTATTAAAATTAGAGAGCAGGTTATTGTATGTCTGAATAACAGGAAACAAAAGACAAGAGACAAGCAAGTAAGAACGCAAGAAGGAGATTTCTTCCCAAATTTAATTGTTCCTACGTGCTCCAGAGTCAGAAGGGAGCACCAAGTTATCCAAGACATTGGATATCCCTAAACTCGGGTGGGATTCAGCCAGTTTGGACCAATTCGGGCGAACCGGATGTTAATTTTAATCTGATTCGTGGAACCGGTAGTTGTAAGGACTGGCTCACCCCTCCCTGCCCCTCCCGTCCCAGGAGTCTCCACGCGGCCCGTTTTGGATGCCAGGTAAATGCAGGGCCCACGCGGAGGCTCTGGGAGGGTGAAAAACAGGCCTCCCGGATGTCCGGAAACGCGCTCGTTTCCACCGTATGGAGGGCCTCTAGAGCCCGGGGGAGGCCATTTTCGCCCTCCCAGAGGCTCAAGGAAAGCTTCCGGAACCTGGGGAGAGCGAAAAGCCCCCCCTCCACCGTGGTTCAGGAAGCCAACTAGGCCACACCCCCAGGGCCACGCCCACCCAACACCCGGGCAGAGAACCAGTGGCTAAAATTTTTCAATCCCACCCCTGCCTAAATTATTCAGGATTTTAAAAACCTAAGTGTCAGCATTCTGATGCTGCCATAAAAAGACGAGGCTTGACTTTTCACCTACTTATTTTCTCTGTAGATAATATCCCCTAGGAGATGGGATGAGAGGGGAGAACATTCCTGTGGGGTGAGGTCAGAAGCTGGGGAGACTGACTTGGAAGATGGCCAATGAGAAGAGGAGAATTGGGGAACGGAAAGGGAAGGGTTTGGGGATCATAGGGTTAGTATTGGCTACGACGAAGTCGGGGCCAGATCTGTCGTACTCAATAAATGGAATATCTCAGCAAAGATTAATTGTTTGGGAGTGCAATTTATTTGAGATGACATCGAAACCTGACATTAAGTGGCCTGAAAACAGTTATTTTCTAAACTCCCTTCATTCTGTGCAAATGGCTAACCAAATGGTAAGTGAGGTGCAAATAATTCCCATTTGTGAATAACCAGAGATGATCTTGAGGTTACAACGGACAACAACATTCAGATTTTAGCCGGCTTTGTGATGGCACTCGGGGGAATAAAAGGAAAAAAGAAAAACACATTTATGGGGTAAAGACCTTGTCTGATCTGGCAGATTATGTGACTTTATGAACCTAGCGGTGACACCTCTTAGAAGTTTCAAATGCCGTTCACCATGAATGATCTCCGTCCGGAGCTAAAAGGAGGCTGGGATCGGAGAACAGTGAAGCAGGAAAAATCTCTGTGAAGAAAAAGCGGGGAAAAAAAAATAAAATAAATGGAGAGAGAAAATACAAGATTTAGAAACGGAGGAATTGAGTTTGGAACGAATGCTGAATTCACCAGCATCATGGGTCAGAATATGAAGTTTTTGGTTACATGCCAGGTACTTCATCACTGGAGGTTCTTTAAGAAGAGATTGGACTTGTCTGAAATGGTATATATATATATATAGGGTCTCCTGCTTGACACCAGGAGGTGGACTAGAAGACCTCCAAGGTCCCTTCCAGATGTATTCTGATCTAGTATTAAGGATTACTAAAAGAAGGACCACTACGAACTGTCCCACACTTTGAAAAGTATCATGCGTGAAAAGTGGTTGCACTTCATGGTGTCCAGAGCACCTGAAGGCAGGAGAAGAAACAATGGACAGAAACTCATCAAGGAGATAAGCAACTTGGAATTAAGGAGAAACTTCCTAACAGTGAGGACAATTAACCAGTGGAACAGCTTGCCACCAGAAGTTGTGGGTGCTCCATCACTGGAGGTTTTTAAGAAGAAGACTGGACAGTCACTTGTCTGAAATTGTATATAGGGTCTCCTGCTTGAGCAGGGGGCTGGACTAGAAGACCTTGAAGGTCCCTTCCAGTTCTATTCTGATTCTGGTTTCATCCTGAGTTCCCACCAACACAAGAGTTTGAATTTAGTGTTGCAGAACAGGAAAAGAATTACAGGTAGGCCTCGAGTTACGGACCAGAATGGTGCCTCAAATTTATGTTGCTAAGTGAGACAGTTGTTAAGTGAGCTTTGCCCCATTTTATGACCTTTCTTGCCACCGTTGTTAAGCGAATCACTGAAGTTGATAAGTTAATAACCCAGTTGTTAAGTGAATCCGCTTTCTCCAGGGACTTTGCTCACCAGAAGGTTGCAAAAGGGCATCATGTGATAGATAGACAGGTAGATGAAGGAGAGAGAGAGAGAGAGAAAGAGAGAGAGAGAGAAAGAGAGAGAGAGAGATGAAAGAAATGATAGATAGATAGATAGATAGATAGATAGATAGATAGATAGATAGATACCATATTTTTCAGACTATAGGACGCGCTTTCCCACCACAAAAAGTGGGTGGAAATGTCTGTCTGTCTTATAGAGCGAATGTTGCCAAAGCTCTGCCCACCAGCCAGTCCCACCCTTCGGCCTCTGCCTCCCAGCAATTTGCCTCCTTGCAGCAAACAGCAAAGAGCCTGGCCAGCTTCAGCACAGCCTGATTTAGCACGAGCAGCTGATTGGCGGTTGGAACTGCCTCCCAGAATGCAACGGATCACCTGTTCCAGGCTGTGGGGGATCGCTGCCGCCCCTTATCACACACACCCTTTTCGGCCTCTGCGCGTCCCGATTTCAGCCCGTTCCAGGCGTCTATCCCCACCGCCTGGAATGGGCTGAAAATGGGATGTGCAGAGGCCGAAAATGGCGCATGGAGGCTGCAATTAGTGGCAGCACCGATGGGCGGCGGACTGCCGATGGGCGGTGGCGATCCCCACAGCCTAGAACAGTTGATTGTCGGTATTCTAGGAGGCCGATCTAACCGCCAGTCAGCTAGTCGTGCTAAATGAGGCTTTGCTGAAGCTGACCAGGCTGTTTGCTGCAAGGAGGAAAATTGCTGGGAGGCAGAGGCAGATTTTTTTTTCTTGTTTTCCTCCCCAAATGGTAGGTAGGTAGGTAGATTAGATGATAGGTAGGTAGGTAGGTAGGTAGGTAGGTAGGTAGATTAGATGATAGATAGGTAGGTAGGTAGGTAGGTAGGTAGATTAGATAGATAGATGGTAGGTAGGTAGGTAGGTAGATTAGATTAGATTAGATTAGATTAGATTAGATTAGATTAGATTAGATAGATAGATAGATTAGGTAGGTAGATTAGGTAGGTAGGTAGGTAGGTAGGTAGATTAGATAGATGATAGATAGATAGGTAGGTAGGTAGATTAGATAGATGATAGGTAGGTAGGTAGATTAGATAGATGATAGGTAGGTAGGTAGGTAGATTAGATAGATGATAGGTAGGTAGGTAGGTAGTAGGTAGATTAGATAGATAGATGGTAGGTAGGTAGGTAGGTAGATTAGATTAGATTAGATTAGATTAGATTAGATTAGATAGATAGATAGATAGATAGATAGATAGATAGATAGATAGATAGATAGATAGATTAGGTAGGTAGATTAGATAGATGATAGATAGATAGGTAGGTAGGTAGGTAGATTAGATAGGTAGGTAGGTAGGTAGATTAGATAGATAGGTAGGTAGGTAGGTAGGTAGATTAGATAGGTAGGTAGGTAGGTAGATTAGATAGATAGATAGATAGATAGATAGATAGATAGATAGATAGATAGATAGATAGATAGATAGATAGATAGATAGATAGATAGGTAGGTAGGTAGGTAGATTAGATAGATGATAGGTAGGTAGGTAGGTAGGTAGATAGGTAGGTAGGTAGGTAGGTAGATTAGATAGATAGATGATAGATAGATAGATAGATAGATAGATAGATAGATAGATAGATAGATAGATAGATAGATATGGATATAATATTGATATAAATATAAAGATTAGAAATAGATGGATATAGATATAGAGATGGAGATGGAGATAAGAGAGATTATAGATATAATTATAGATATTTAAAGATGGGAGAGAAGAGTTAAATAGATATACTGTAGATATAAATATAAATATAATAGATACAGATAGAGATATAGAGATAGATAGATGATAGATAGATAGATGATAAATAGATGATAGATAGATGATAGATAGATGATAGATATGGATATATAGATATAATAAAGATTAGAAATAGATGGATATGGATATGGAGATAAGAGAGATTATATATATAATTATAGATATATAAAGATGGGAGAGAAGAGCTATATTGATATACTGTAGATATAAATATAAATATAATAGATACAGATAGATATGGAGATGATAGATAGATAGATAGATAGATAGATAGATAGATAGATAGATAGATAGATAGAGGTAGATACATACACAGGATTGTGTTAGCATGGCAAATTTCAGTCCCCTCGGCATTAAAAATACAAATTGACATCCTTCCCAGGAAGCAGAACTGCCTTCTGGACTAACACTGAATCGGGGTTAAAGGAAACTGAAGGGCTGAATCCGTAAGCAGCCCCACTCTCTCGGAAAATAACAATAATTTGAGATAAACTCCGCAATTTTGAGGCATTTCCTTGTTTGTCCTGCCTAGTGCCAACGCTTCAGCCCCACTGCTGTTAGAGAGATGCTATAACAGCGGGTGATAACTGTCCTGAAATTACTAAAATAATCTCTGGGCTTCTTTTATAACTTTTTTTTTTCCAATCCACACTTGGGCGTTTTATACGAGGCCGCTCCTGACGAGCTTTCTCGCCTAGCCGATTGCTTTGGACGAGGCCTGAAGTATTATTCAAGCAAATCACTAATAAAAGATTTAAACCTGACTCTATTTTTGTTAAAAGCACCGAAACCTCTTTGTTTCAATTTCTCACTCGCTCAAGTGCAAATCCCACAAGAGTCTCCTTTTTGTCATCTCTTTGCAACAGAGAAAGGAAAACCTTGTGCATTGATCTTCAAATGGGTGGGTGGGCTGAAGACCACCGCTCTCCTGAGAAGGTGCACAGGACACAAAGGTAGACAAGTACACCCTATAATAGAGATTACAGGTAATCCTCAATTTACAACACTTCATTTAGTGACCGTTTGAAATCAGCACACTGCTGAAAAAAGTGACTTACTTTATGACTGTTTTTCACCCTTACGACCGTAGTAGCAACCCCATGGTTCCATAATCAAAATTCTTGGCAACCGGCACATATTTATGATGGTCACAGCACCCAGGGTGTGTGTGTGTGGTCATGTGATTCCCCTTGTGCGACCTTCTGACAAGCAAAGTCAACGGGGAAGTTGGATTCACTTAACTGTGTTCCTAATTTAACAACCGCAGAGATTCACTTAACAACTGTGTGGCAAGAAAGGTTGTAAAATGGGGCAAAATTCTCTTACCTACCGTCTCGCTTCCCAATGAGGAAATTTAGGACTCAGTGGTGGTCGTAAGTCAAAGACAAGCTGTAGAGTCTTCTCATGATTGAGGAGCTGCAACCTTGTAGAGTCTTCCCAATCATAGGCAGCATCTCTCAGAAATGCTAGTTTAAGGGTGCAGGCATGTTCTAATTTGCCTCTCCCCTGGGTACGAAAATACAGTGGAACATACTCTACTCTTCCTAGAAGCTAATATCGAAATCCAGGAGAATCTCTTATGATTCAACTCAATTACTGCACATTCTTAATTCATGTCATTCGGTAGCTGGGCAACTGTTCTCTGTAAAATTTTCCCCCCTTACTGAAAAAGAAAGCAATGAGGATCTGCAGGGAACCTGGATTTTCACTCTAGATAGCCTCTGCCTTAATAACCACTTCAGGAGACTTTATAGCAATCGTGTGTGTATCATACCAATCGTCTTTCTTACCCTTACAATGGGGTTGCCCTTCATTGAGATCTTGTATGGAGGCACCCAGGTTCTATGACTAGAAAAATCTACTGCGTGTATAAAACTAACAAAAAACATGCATGGTTTCTTTAAAATTTCTTTGCCTCTGCTGAGAAGAACCAATAGCAATAAGACTTCTATACCGCTTCATAGTGCTTTACAGCACTCTCTAAGCGGTTTACAGAGTCAGCCTCTTGCCCCCAACAATCTGGGTCGTCATTTTACCCACCTCGGAAGACCAGGAAGACCTGGTCAGGATCAAACCCCTGACAGTTGGCAGAATTAGCCTGCAATACTGCATTCTAACCACTGCACGACAACGACTCGTGGAGGGAAGGAAGCAAGATAAGGAAGAAATAGCAATAGCACTTAGATCTATAAACCACTTCATAGTGCTTTACAGCCCCTCTCTAAGCGGTTTACAGAGTCAGCCTCTTGCCCCCAACAATCTGGGCCCTCGTTTTGTCGACCTCGGAAGGATGGAAGGCTGAGTCAACCTTGAGCCGGTCAGGATCGAACTCTTGGCTGTGGGCAGAGTCAGCCTGCAATACTGCATTCTGACCTCAGCACCATCATGGCTCAGAGATGGATGGATGGACAGACATAACGATAGCAATAGCACTTAGACTTATATACCGCTTCACATTGCTTTGCAACCCTCTCTAAGCAGTTTACAGAGTCAGCCTCTTGCCCCCAACAATCTGGGTCCCCGTTTTATCGACCTCACAAGGATGGATGGCTGAGTCTACCTTGAGCCGGTTAGGATCGAACTGCCTGCAATGCTGCATTCTAACCACTGCGCTGCCACAGAACCAAGCTGCAAGGCCATGGAATAGACTCTCTTCTTCACCACGGACCCCGCTTTAAATACCTTTTGTGGCCATGGACCCCCCGAGACTTAAGATTTAACTCATATCATTCTTCAAGCCTTCGCGGACCCCTTAATGACGACATCACCTCCCACCTCCCCCGGGATCCACGGACCAAAGGTTGAGAACCACTGGAATAAGAGAGCTTCGTAGCATGTGATCACTCCGCTACCTTGAGAAAGAAATATTGAGGTGTGCTGGATTGTGGGAACAAGGCCAACTTAAGAGGGAGGGATGATAACACTCTCAGTGAGTTATACCTGACCCAAGTCAGCTCCGGTGTCAAGAATGAAACCTGTTCAGACTTAAACCTTCTGTACATTTTAGTTGGCAAGATGCTGTGATGATTGTTTACAGATTGTGGGGTCCTTGGTGCTCTCTGAGATTGGCTATTTTTCTTGCAGATGTTTCATAACCCAACTAGGTAACATCATCAGTGCTAGGAGGGAGCGTGGTTGGTGGAGAGGAGGAGGAGGAGGGGGAGGAGGAAGAGGACTATGAGAACATTGGTGCTCTCTGAGCTTGGTTGTTTTCGTGTAGACGTTTCATGACCCAACTAGGTAACGTCATCAGTCTTCGAAAGGACTGGGGATTGCTCTCTGTTTACATTCTAATGGCTTGCCCTATCAGTATTGATAGGAATATTCTTGGTGGTTTCTTGATTAAACTGTTTTTTACTGTTTGATTGTTTGAATTTATAATTCCTTAATTAGGATATTGTTTACTTCTGTATTGTTGGTCTAGTGTTAACCCTGGCGGTAATTTTTTACTCATCCAGTTGTTGATTGCTGGCCAGGAGGTGTTTTGGTCTATTTGTTTCCTTTTTCGCTTTTTGAGTGTTTCTTTTAATGGTATGTAGATGTTGTTTATCTCTCTGTGCCTGTTGATGGCAAAATTTGAATCCGAAGCCTGGCAACGATCAATCCATGAAACCTGAAATGGGTTTGTGAGCGATCCCATCCCCGTTGGCAAAAGTTGGATGTTATATTTTTTTTATTTTTTTTGCCCAGAGTTAAAGAACACTTTCCTTCTCAAGGCCTGCATGCCTTTCTCAGCCTCCAATGGATATTGTTCTGCGAGCATATTTCTTATTTCATGCTTCATTTTGTCTTCTCCCAAAGCAAAAAGTGTAATAAAGAACGTTGCATTATAAGCGCCGGGGATATGGTGTCCAGAGCAATATTTCCTCCTGTGGAAAACGAGAAAAACAGGACGCGTGGACCTAAATAAAATAGATTTTTCTCTCTTTTTCATTCCAACTTGGGCCTGATCGTCACAGAGTGAGAAAAAAATATAAGCGATTAGATTAGGACCGGCTTGACCGTGGTAGCCTCTGCATGGATTTTGATATTTTATGAGTATGGTCCAATTGTACTTCGATCGCTACTATTAGCATTCTCTCTCTCTTCCTCCCAGTTTCCCTCCCAGTTTTGGGTCTGTTCCAGGGGTGGGTTTCAAATTTTTTTACTACCGGTTCTGTGGGTGTGACTTGGTGGGCGTGGCAGGGGAAGGATACTGCAAAATCCCCATTTCATCCCGATCAGCTGGACTCGGGAGGCAGAGAATAGATGGGGGCGGGGCCATTCAGAGGTGGCATTTACCGGTTCTCCGAACTACTCAAAATTTCCGCTACCGGTTCTCCAGAACTGGTCAAAACCTGCTGAAACACACCTGTTCCCCAAAATGGGGAATGGGCTCCACCCTTTATAGGTAGTCCTTCTTCCATTCTGACTGAAAGGTGGAGGATGGAAGGATTTATATTCCTTGTGGTCATTTAGTCATTAGCACTCTCTCTCTCTCTCTGAGAGTCCTTGAGGCTACCTGGAGATTTGTCTGTAGTCCTCAGGGACACCTGAGTAGTGCCAATGGGTGTGGAGCCTCCTTGGAACTGTTGAAAGAACTGTGTTGTAAACAGGAGATGGGTGGTGTGGTATCCTTTCTCCTCTGTTGAGGGAGGGCTGTTTAATTTGGAGATAGATGGCCTCTTTGACCCCTCTTTCAAACCATTGGCCCTCTCTGTCCAGAATGTGGACTTTGCAGTCTTCCAGAGTGGCCTTTGTCTTTCAGATACAGGTGGACCGTTGAACCTTATCCTGATGGGTTGGTTCTCCTAAGTGGTGCCATGCGTTTGTGAAATGGTTGGGCACAGATAAACCTCCAAGTGCCCTCAACGACTCTCAGAGAGAGCGCTAACAACCAAATAGAATAATACCCTCTTTCCCCGAAAATAAGACACCCCCTGATAATAAGCCCAATCAGGCTTTTGAGTGCATGCGCTAAAATAAGGAGCCTGGAATAGCTCAACAGACAGAGCTCTGTAATTTAACACCAGCTGTCTGCAATTAAAGTAAGATCGAATCCCGCCAGGCTCAAGGTTGACTCAGCCTTCCATCCTTTCTAAGGTAGGTGAAATGAGGACCCAGATTGTGGGGGCAATAAGCTGACTTTGTATAAATATACAAAAGAATGAAGGCTATTGCTTAACGCACTGTAAGCCGCCCTGAGTCTCCGGAGAAGGGCCGCATATAAATCAAATTAAAATAAAATAAAATAAAATAAGCCTCCCCCTGAAAATAAGCCCTTCCAGCAAATATTTAAACGCAGTGCTTGAAATCAGGTAAGATGGCAAGAGGCGTCCCATCTTGCTCCATATGCCCCAAAAGAATAAGACCTCCCCGAAAATAAGGCCAAGCGCTTATTTCGGGGTTCAAAAAAAATATAAGACAGAGTCTTATTTTCGGCGAAACACGATAGAATAATAATAACTTTATTGTCACTTTGAATGTACATAAGGTCAGGGTTCGAAGTAATACATTCATATTGAACAGAACTCTGAGGCAGGTAGATTCATCAAAGAATAGTTTTATTGGCTATATCAGATTGGCACAGGCTGGTGAAAACTGACTCTGAATATACCGACGGTTTTCACTTAATGAAAAGCAAAAGTTTTCTCACTTCCCCAAATAATCAGTCACATGGTTCAATCAGGGTGCCGTCTGGTTGCTCCTCCTCTCTCCGACCACCTGTGGGAATGATGTCCTTGGTTCCCAGGAAAAAGTATTTTGTTTTGGCTGTAAAACCCCAGCTCTCTCTATTCCCCAGTCCCTCTCCCTCAGCTCCAGTGTGGCAACGCTGAAGTCTCAAAATGGCCTCGGTCAGGTCAGCTTCAGGGTTGACACACTAATCTGCGTACATTAAAATGTAATTTTGTTGCATACAGCTCTCAAAGGGTCACCATCTCCAATATGCACTACACGAACATGACAAAATAAATAAATGCAAAATTATGCATACACCCACTTATATGCCACGGAGAAACAACACAGTCTAGTTTTTTTTGTTTTTTTTAATTTGATTTATATGCCGCCCTTCTCCGGAGACTCAGGGCGGCTTACAATGCGTTAAGCAATAGCCTTCATCCTTTTGTATATTTATACAAAGTCAGCTTATTGCCCCCACAAACTGGGTCCTCATTTCACCTACCTTAGAAAGGATGGAAGGCTGAGTCAACCTTGAGCCTTGGAGAGATTCGAACCTGCAGTAATTGCAGGCAGCTGTGTTAATAACAGGGTGCTTAGACCACTGTACTATCAAGGCTCGTATTAGTTCAGATGTATACATGTACATGGTGAGAAAAACGAATCTTGCGAGTTTGCCAGACGAATGGCATAAGGAACAAAGCCGTTGCAGAATCTGGAAGTCCTGCTAGAAATACTCCGAAACCACCTCCTAGAGGGGAGCAACAGAAACAGCCCGTGAAGTGGTTGTGTGGGGTCTCTAACAATGCTTTGAGCTCTAAGCACATAGCCCTTATAAGCGGTATCCTGGATAACAGGAAGCGAGCTTCCTATAATCTCCGCTGTCCTCAGCATTCTCTGTAGGGACTTTCTATCTGAGACACTGTTGCCACCAAACCAAAAAGTGATGCGGCTTGTTAAAACGCTCTCAATTGTGCCTCTCTAAAAAATGGCTGCAAGGAATAGAAATCCTTCCATCCTCCACCATCCAGTCAGAACTGAAGAAGCTTCTTGGATGAGAAGCGAAACGTCTTCAAGGGAAAAAAAATCCCAAGAACGTCCAGTTGCCTCTTGGGAAAAAAAAGCACTTTTGGGACAACTTGGCTGGCAGTTTCCCAACAGACCTTCATCTTCCCCAACCCAAACCAGATGTCAGCTGCCCTGGTTCCTCCGTTGGGTTCCTCTTTGTGCCTGGAGTTTGTGATTGTTGCGTGGAAAAAGGTGCCACGTTCTCATGTTCACCCCCACTTCGTATTTGACTCTGGGGCCATGCGACCGCATGTGTGTTTGTGTCCCGGCCTGGGCAACCCCTGCTGTGGGAAATCACCCTTCGGCCGTTATCTCTTGCTGTTTTTTCCGAGCCGGCGATCGCCAAGGATGCCTCATTCCCTGGAAGGCATTATTATTGAGAAATGTGAATTTCCAAACCTTTCCGCGTCAGTTTCGTTCTGCGCCGTTTGCGAGCAGCTCAGCCAATGGTCACGCAGAGCCCTTCAAAAGCCTCCTGCAAAGACGTAATGCGCTTAACCTTTAGTTCAAGGTAACATTTAAAAGGAGAGCATTTTGCATGGTGAACCGCTAAATTGCCGCAATAACCAGTTAGCTGAAGTGCAAATAGCTCGGCCGTTATTATTTACCGCTCTACATTTTTCTGGCATTTTATTATTATTTTTTTTTACAGACATGCTATTGTAAACGCCCTGGAAACAGATTTTACAAAAATGACCTGCAGTAGAGTAAAAGTTTACTCTGCCTTTGTAAACCCTTTGTTGGCTTTCTCTGCTTTGGCATGCTGCACTCCGATGATCTCAAATCAATCAGAATAGAGCCAGAAGGAACATTGGAGATCTTCTAGTTCAGCAGGAGAACCTATACAATATGAGACAAGTGGCTGTCCAGTCTGTATTTAAAAAAACTCCAGTGATGGAGCACCCAGAACTTCTGGTGGCAAGCTGTCCCACTGGTTAATTGTCCTCGTTGTTAGGAGGTTTCTCCTTAATTCCAGGTTGCTTCTCTCTTTGAGTAGCTTCCATCCATTGTTTTTTGCCTTATTTATTTATTTATTTATTTATTTATTTATTTATTTATTTATTTATTTATTTATTTATTTATTATATTTCTATACCGCCTTTCTCCCGTAGGACTCAAGGCGGTGTACAGTCAAGAAAAACACAGACACACAAACATCACAAAATTGTCAATCAAAATTATTACTTAGTTTGGTCAATTAAATAAAACCCAGAATTAGATAACATTTAAAAAATCATTCACATGTTCGTATGTTTAGCCCCTCCTGTTGGAACATCAGGGTCTTGAGGGCACGGCGGAAAGCACGGAGATCAGGGATATTCCGTATCTCCGGGGGGCAGTTCATTCCAAAGGGTTGGAGCCCCCACAGAGAAGGCCCTCCCCCTGGGAGTCGCCAGTCGGCGTAATTTGATTGACGGTACCCTGAGTAGTCCCTCCCTGTGAGAACGAACTGGTCGGTGGGAGGCTATTGGTGGCAAAAGACGGTCTCGTAGGTACCCAGGTCCTAAGCCATGGAGCGCTTTAAAGGTGATAACTAACACCTTGAAACAAAGCCTTCAGGGGCTATGGAAAATAAGTTGACCTCCTTCTCTTTGTGGCAGCCCCTCAAATATTGGAAGCCCCCTCCGCCCTTCTTTTCTTCGTTTATCTGCAGAATACAGGTAGTCCTCGACTTATGACCACGACCGAGCCCAAAATTTAGATTGCTAAGCGAGGCATTGTTGTTAAGCGAGCTTTGTCCCGTTTTACGACTTTCCTTGTCACATTTGTTTAGTGAATCCCTGCAGTCGATAAGCGAGTCACGCGGTTGTTAAATGAATCTGCCTTCCCCGTCAACTTCGCTGGTCAGAAGGTCGCAAAAGGGGATCACGTGTCACATACACACACATCGGGACGCTACAAGCGTCATAAATGCGAGTCAGTTGCCAAGCATATAAAATATAAATCACCTGACCACAGGGGAGGCTGCGACGATCATGACTGTGGAAAAACGATCGTAAAGTCATATTTTTTTCACGGCCGTGGTAGCTTCGAACGGTCACTAAATGAACTCGGGTGGGATTCAGCCGGTTCGGACCAATTTGGGCGAACTGGATGCCAATTTTACATCTGGTTCACCAAACCGGTAGTTCCAAGGACTGGCTGGCCCGCCTGCCCTGCCCTGCCCCGCCCGGGAGTCTCCATGTGGCCTGTTTTGGATGCCAGGTAAGTGAAGGGCCTGTGCGGAGGCTCTGGGAGGGCGAAAAATGGGAAGGCCCATTTCCGGCCTCTGGAGGGCCTCCGGAGCCTGGGGGAGGCTGTTTTCGCCCTCCTGGAGGCTCAAGGAAAGCCTCTGGAGCCTGGGGAGGGCAACCCCCCCTCCCCCGCTGTGGTGCAGAAAGCCAAGTAGGCCACGCCCACCATAGCCACGCCCACCCGGCAACCCGGGCAGAGAGCTGGTTGGTAAAATTTTTGAATCCCACCCCTGAATGAACGGTCGTAAGTCGAGAACTACCTGTACGTTTTTCAGCTTCTTCTTTTTTTTGTTTAAATGCAAGAATTTATACGGCCGGGGGTTATTTTTGTCTGACGTTACACAATTCAAAAGTGATGACTTGAGGAGGGGGAGAGAACCCAAGGGGAGTGATTTCTCTCCCCCCACTTTCCGCCCCCCCCCCCAAACCTCAGCTCTGATTATCCCAGCTTTAAAGAGGCCTTCCTTACTTCTACTGTACAGCTAAATCATCCCTAGGAAACATCTATCAAAACTTATTTTCGAGAAGATCTTCCGAGAAAATTGATTCAGGGATTGGAAGAATATAAGGCAGGGAGCCAGTAAAGTGATGATATATATATATATATATATAAAATCTGCTTTTCTTTCTGTCTTTTATCTTTTTTTTTTTTATTTTCATTATTTATTTTTTCGCTGCCCATAGAAAAGATTTATTTCCGTAAATTCTCGGGAAGGAAGCTTTGAGCACAGAAAGTTCAAGGTTTATTCGGGAGAAATCAAACTGCGGCCCAACATACAGGTAGTCCTCGACTTACGGCTACCATTGAGCCCGGAATTTATGTTGCTGAGTGAGAAATTTTGCGAAGGGAGTTTTGTCCCATTTTACGACTTTCTCTGCCACCTTTTGTTAAGTAAATCACCGCAGTTGTTAAATCAGTAACACGGTTGCTAAGTGAATCCGACTTCCCCCATTGACTTTGCTAGACAGAAGGGCCGCAAAAGGGGATCAAGTGGCCCCAGGACACTGGAACCGTCATAAATATGAGTCAGTTGCCAAGCGTCCCGAGTTTGGATCATGTGATTGTAGGGATATTTCAACGGTCATAAAAGTGGAAAACTTAACAACAGTGGCAAGAGAGCTCGTAAAATGGGGCAGAACTCACTTAACAAATGTCTCACTTAGCAGTAGAAATTTGGGGCTGAATTGTCGTAAGTCAAGGATTACCTGTATGCTACATTTTTTGACCGTTGATCATGACCGTTTTTCACACTTATGACCGTTGGCAGCATCCTTGTGGTCAAAGTGATTTACATCCGGAAGCTTGGGAACTGACTCACATTTATGACGGTTGCCGTGTCCCGGGATCACGTGATCCCCTTTTGCGACCTCCTGACATGCAGAGTCAACGCGGAAGTCTAGTTCGCTTAGCGACCGTGTGACTAGTGTAGGAACTGCAGTGGTTCGCTTAACAACGGTGGTAAGGAAGTTCGTAAAACGGGGCGAAACTCACTTAACAGCTGTCTCGCTTAGCAAGGGAAATTTTGGGTTCAATTGTGGTTGGAAGCCGAGAACCATCCGTAATGCCAAAATGCTGGAACGCATCATCCGATGTTCCTCAGCCTTGGCAGCGTTAAAATGGGTGGCCTTCAATTCCCAGAATTCCTTACCCAGCTCCATGGCAATCATAGGTCGAAGACTTCCTGTACCCAGGAATTGGCTTCCCACCCCAAAAATGGCTCTCCTGCCACCCTTGGGATGCTTCTCCTTGGAGACGTGTCTGAACGGACGGCCCTTGCTGGAATCACCTCTTGGGCCCTCAAACTGAAATCAAGAGAACCAGGTGGTTAAGGCACCCAGGCTACAAAGCAGGAGACTGTGAGTTCTAGTCTCTCCTAAGGATGAAATCAACTTGGGGGACTTTGGGCCAATCACCAGGTGACGGTGAGTTCTAGTCCCGCCTTAAATAGGAAAGCCAGTTGGGGGACTTGGGGCCAATCACCAGGTGACAGTGAATTCTAGTCCCGCCTTAGAGAGGAAAGCCAGTTGGGGGACTTTGGGGTCAATCACCAGGTGACGGTGAGTTCTAGTTCTGCCTTCAATAGGAAAGACAGTTGGGGGACTTTGGGCCAATCACCAGGTGACAGTGAGTTCTAGTTCTGCCTTAAATAGGAAAGCCAGTTGGGGGACTTTGGGGTCAATCACCAGGTGACGGTGAGTTCTAGTTCTGCCTTAAATAGGAAAGACAGTTGGGGGACTTTGGGCCAATCACCAGGTGACAGTGAGTTCTAGTTCTGCCTTAAATAGGAAAGCCAGTTGGGGGACTTTGGGGTCAATCACCAGGTGACGGTGAGTTCTAGTTCTGCCTTAAATAGGAAAGACAGTTGGGGGACTTTGGGGTCAATCACCAGGTGACGGTGAGTTCTAGTTCTGCCTTAAATAGGAAAGACAGTTGGGGGACTTTGGGGTCAATCACCAGGTGACGGTGAGTTCTAGTTCTGCCTTAGACAGGAAAGCCAGTTGGGGGACTTTGGGGTCAATCACCAGGTGACGGTGAGTTCTAGTTCTGCCTTAAATAGGAAAGCCAGTTGGGGGACTTTGGGGTCAATCACCAGGTGTCGGTGAGTTCTAGTTCTGCCTTAGACAGGAAAGCCAGTTGGGGGACTTTGGGGTCAATCACCAGGTGACGGTGAGTTCTAGTTCTGCCTTAAATAGGAAAGACAGTTGGGGGACTTTGGGCCAATCACCAGGTGACGGTGAGTTCTTGTTCTGCCTTAAATAGGAAAGACAGTTGGGGGACTTTGGGCCAATCACCAGGTGACGGTGAGTTCTAGTCCTGCCTTAAAAAGGAAAGCCAGTTGGGGGACTTTGGGCCAATCACCAGGCAACTATGAATATTAGTTCAGCCTTAGGGACAAAAGTTGACTGAATGATTTTGTGTCAATGACCAGGAGATGGTGAGTTCTAGTTCCGTCTTAGGCACAAAAAGTGGTTGGGGGACTTTGGCTGTACCACTAGGCGACTGTGAGTTCTAGTTCTGCCTTGGACTCTAAAGGTGGCTGGGTGACTTTGGGCCAACCCACCAGAGATGGTGAGTTCTAGTTCCGCCCTAGGCGTGAAAGCCAGCTCGGTAACAAACTCTCTTGGCCCCAACCCACCTCACAGGGTTGTCGTTCTGGGGAAGAGGAAGCTGTATGGGATATGTTTCACCGTTTCTGAAACTAATCCAGGCGGGATACGAATACAGAAAACGAATACATCCTAGCAAGGGCCACAGGAAGATTGGATACTGGATTGTTGTGTATCAAGGTACAGCCTCCATACGCCACAAAACAAAACTCCCCGTTGAACCTGCAACGGGATTGTGTCTAAATTGGTTGAAGTAAGGAAGCTTCTTTGTGAGAACAGTTGCAAAATTAGGCATTTCCCATTGTTTTCCCATTAAGGCCACCCCTCAACAAATCCTTGCTTTTTATTCCTACTGGATTTGAAGGTAATATTTTGGCGTTTCAAGTTCGGCGCCTGCAGAAGATTGATGTGGAGAGCGGAGAAGGATTTGGAGGGCTGGGGCCAGAGACCCTGCGCTCCATCCCCAGCTGAGACCCACGGAGGGGTCTGAGCTGCCCTGGCATTTCCCCTCACTGGCCACTAAGGGGAGCCTGCGGTCTATTTTCCCCCCGCGGCCCATTGCGCTGACCCTTGCTTTTTGCAAGCTTTGTTGAACGCACATATGGTAAAATATTATCATTTTATAGTCACAATTATGAGCAATTTGATAGGAAATGACAGCTAAATTATGCCAGCTTCTCTGCAGTTGTTTTAATCTAGTGTTTTAGACACATAAAAGGGAAGGAGAGAAAGACCCCGCTTTTCTTTAGCGGAGGGTGGGTGGGTGGGTGAGCTGAGTTCTTCCCGGCTTTAGCTGCCCCATCGTCTCTCGCAGGCTGAATTTGGGGGCAGATTCCCGTTTGGTTGCCAAGGGAATCTCTGTTCTCCCCCAGATTTTGCACCTCCAAAGAGAATTTGGCCCTGTTTGATCCTGTCTCCTCCAGAGGTGGGTTTCATATAATTTTACCATCGGTTTGGCGCGCACCGAAAATGTGAGCGTGCACACGCACTGCTTTGTTGTGACCCAGGGCCCAAGTAGGTAGTATTCGACGCAAACAGTTCCAAAACAAACAGACTTTATTAGAACAGCTGAGAATTAACTCATTCTCAGCATAGCCCAAACTAAATAAAAAAAAATTCTTCATAACACAATTCTTCAGCCTTATCACCAACCTTGGTCTAATTAGGCAACCTGCCAAAGGCTTTTCTTGGCAAAAGTTCAGGAGCAGAAGACGCCGACAAGAGATTAATGCAGCAAAACAAGAAACAAATCTATCAACATTGTTTTCCGACAAAGAGCCCAAGAGCCTTTGCTGATCTTTTAAGCCTTATGGGAGGGGCCAAACATCTCCAGGCCTTACTCCCAAGTCGTCCTCTTTGCTTTAGCTTCTCCTGCTTCTGGCAGCTCTTCTCATATGTGCACTAGGAACAGGCTCCTCCTGTTCCCAGAAAGCCAGAAAGAAGGAAATATAGGACAGGATAGGGCAGGTGGGCGGGGCCAGCTGATCGTCGGAACTACTGGTTCGCTCAAACCAGTCCGAACCCGGTGGCAGCCCACCACTGTTTGTGGGCGAACGCCAAAATGGTAACCATTCTTGACTTTTCTCGTGCCAGAGAGGTGTGGATCTCTTCGGGATTGGCCAAGAGAAGTTGTTTCTTCCCCCAAATTTAGCACTGATTTTATTTAGCAAGACAGGGACGCAGTGGCCCAGTGGCTAAGGCACCGAGCTTGTCGATCAGAAAGGTCGGCAATTCAGCGGTTCGAATCCCCAGTACTGCGTAACGGGGTGAGCTCCCGTTTCTTGTCCCAGTTTCTGCCAACCTAGCAGTTCGAAAGCACATAAAAAATGCAAGTAGAGAAATAGGGGCCACCTTTGGTGGGAAGGGAACAGCGTTCCGTGCGCCTTTGGCGTTGAGTCATGCCGGCCACATGACCACGGAGATGTCTTTGGAAAGCGCTGGCTCTTCGGCTTTGAAACGGAGATGAGCACCGCCCCCTAGAGTCGGGAACGACTAGCACACATGTGCGAGGGGAACCTTTACCTTTATTTATCTAGCAAGAGTGTTTGCAGAATTTGATGCAACTGGAAACCTTGCTAGTTTTCCATTTTAAACTCTTGGATAAATTGCCCTGAAGCGTTGGGTTAGCATTTCGTTTTATGAGATCAACCTGTGGTGTCGGGCTTCATTGAACGTACGAATGTGCCATATCCAGTTGTCAATCACTGGCCATTGTTCGTGGTATTTTGTCCATGACCTTGTCAAAACTTCAGAGAAGGAACTCCTTGGGGTCCTTGGTGCGCTCTGTGTTTGGTGGTTTTCATTGAGATGTTTCATGACCCAACTAGGTAACATCATCAGTGCTAGAAGGAGGTGAGGTTTGTGGAGGAGGGGGAGAGGGGAGGAGGACCAGGGAGTCCTTGGTGTTCTCTGAGCTTGCATGTTTTGAGACATTTCATGACCCAACTAGGTAACCTTGGTAGTACTAGGGTTTAAGGCACCCTGTTATTAAGCTGCTTAAGACCAGCTGCCTGCAATTACTGCAGGGTTCGAATCTCGCCAAGGCTCAAGGTTGCCTCAGCCTTCCATCCTTTCTAAGGTAGGTAAATTGAGGACCCAGTTGTGGGGGCAATAAGCTGACTTTGTATAAATATACAAAAGGATGAAGGCTATTGCTTAGCGCATTGTAAGCCGCCCTGAGTCTTCGGAGAAGGGCGGCATATAAATAAAATTAAAAAAATAAATAAAAATAAAATTAAAAAAAAAAAACCTCTTCAGTGCTAGGAGGAGGGAGGGGGTGTTTGTGGAGAAGGAGGAGCTATGGGGTCCTAGGTACTCTCTGAGTTTGGTTGTTTGTTTTTTGCAGACGTTTCATGACGCAACTAGATAATCTTATCAGGGCAACAGGGAAAGCTTTTTTCACATCTGAGGGAATAATGAGAATTATAGTGAAATAAATGGGGTATTATTTGCAAAAAGGCAAGGGAGAATATACTAGCAATATTAGTGGACAAAATGAAGTGAGTTCATGCCCTTTCTTTGATGACATGATTGTGTCAGTGCAGCAAATGATTGTAATTGAGAGCCATTTTGGTCCAGTGCTTAAGATGCTGGCCTAAGAACCAGGTGCTGGCGAGTTCTAGACCTGTCTTACACTTGAAAGCTGCAGGGTGACTTTGGGGCAATCACCAGGAGGCTGTGAGTTCTAGCCCTGCCTTAGTCAGGAAAGCCAGCTGGGTGACTGGGCCAATCACCAGGAGGCTGTGAGTTCTAGTCCTGCCTTAGTCAGGAAAGCCAGCTGGGTGACTGGGCCAATCACCAGGAGGCTGTGAGTTCTAGTCCTGCCTTAGTCAGGAAAGCCAACTGGGTGACTTTGCTTCAGTCCCTCTCTCTGGACACGACCCTCCTCACAGGATTGTTGTTGTGGGGGGAAATAGGATGAAGAAAGCGTGTTAAGAACGTAACACCACATTGAGTTATTTAGAAACAGAAATAAAGGCAGGGTAAAAAAAAATAACTTAAAAACAAATTAATTCAAGTGATTGGAAATCATAAGGTAGAAATGTTGGAAACAGGGTCAGAAAAAGGCTCAAGTGGGCAGGATCGGGGTTTATCCACGAATAGCTGATATCTCAGTCTCAGCAGTCGGTATGTATCCAAGAACAACTTTTAGGTCTGCTGGGGTAGCAGGCAAAAAATAATAATAATAAAAAAAATCAAATAATTAAAAAAACCTTACTTTGAAGACAGAGCACACAACTTGAGAAGTTTTAAAGTCCAGTTTTGATGCAAAACAGCCCAATTATGAGCTTAACGCTGCCTCCAATCTCTTATTTTTCCAGTAGCCTTTTTGATATCATAAGAGCCGAGGTGGCACAGTGGTTTAGAGTGCAATACTGCAGGCTACTTCTGATCGTTGGCTGCCTGCAATTTGGCAGTTCGAATCTCACCAGGCTCCAGGTTGACTCAGCCTTCCATCCTTGTGTTGGAAGAAATCTCCTTCTAGGTTCTGCTCCAAGTGGGGAAAAAGACACTGGAAACATGGAGACTGCTTGGAAAGATGGTTTAATGGTGGACAGGATCACATGGCTTGAGTTCCTGAACAGAAAAGGGGCAGATACAGTGAATCCTCGGGTTTTTATGCTCTCTCTGGCTCTGCATTTCTTGGGGCCCCAAAAGAGTATCCTGATTGGTTGTCAGACTCCCAGGGGGTGGGGGGCTTGCTGGCTGATGGTCACATGTGCTTCCCAGGTCACAAGTGGTGAGTTTCTGCTGCTATAGTGTAGAGGGCTAATCCTATCTTTGTTGGATCTTTGGCAATTCCTACTATGGCTCTGCCTGAAGGAGGCAGATCTTTGTAGAATAGACTGGCCCAGGCCTTAATGGCCCATTGACAAAGGGTGGGGGGGCAGGAAGGTGGGAGCTGCTTTGTCTGTAAAATATGCTTCTCCATTTCTCATCCAGGGAAATATAATATTCTGCCTTTTTCATATTTCCTAAAATATTTCACTCTTCCAGGAAAGGGGTGGGTGCTAACTTCCTACACTTCCGAGGTGGGTAAAATGAGGACCCAGATTGTTGGGGGCAACAGACTGACTCTGTAAACTGCTTAGAGAAGGCTGTAAAAACACTATGAAGCAGTATATAAGTGCTGTTGCTACTGCTTGGCAGCTTTTAATCTGTCCTTTTTTAAAAAAACCAAAAAAACCCACCCCTCTTTCATTCAAAGAGCGGAAGCAGGAAAGGCCTGTAAATCTCCTTTTAATAGTTTGGGAAATGCCCCTCTTGTTTGCACAAAGAAATCCCAAGTTGGCTGTTTGGATCAACCTAAGAAGCTTAAAGGGGGGAGGGGGGAGTTGTGTGTGTGTTTGTGGGGCGGGGGTTTATTTTTCAAACCGGGTATTCGCTTCTCTCCTGCGCAGGTGGCCGAGGAGGAGCTGCTAGGATTATTTGCCCAAACAGCTCGTTCCTTTGATTGGAAAGTGCATCTGTAAGTGATGCCAGTGGGCCTGGGTGCCAGATGGGCGCAGAAAAAGATTTGTATTTGATATCTCCAGCTGGAGAGCCCTTCCTTGCCTTTGTTCCCTGTGCCAGCCCCTTCCTCTGGCAACCCACCCAAACTCATCCAGAAACCCGAGCAGGTAACTGAACTGCCGGCTTCATTGATATGCATCCTGGCCCCTTCCCTCTCACTTCAAAGTATAATCAAGTCATGAACTAATTATGATACCACCAGGTTCTTCCAGGAATGTAAATTTAATTTCCTTTTCAAGACGGTGGCAAGGAAGGAGCTGCGCCTCGCTGCCGAAGTTCGGCAGTTTAAGGGGGAAAGGCTCCCAAGAGAAGGGCAGGGCTTGGCTCCTGTTCCAGTGTCCCGTCCCCCCCCCCCGTCTTCCTCTCCTCCTTTCTCTGCTGAAGGTCTATTCTCCTCCTTTTGTGCATCGGGGGATAGTTGAAAAAAGCGACAGCGGCCAAAATATCTCCACTGGCCCTTACTACAACATTGTTTTTCCTCCTCTGCCTTTTTGTATTTTCCTGCTTTCATTTTTCATTTTTAAGATCTTGGCAACTAGTATTTGGTGAGTGTTTACCGTCAGCCAAGGTGCAAAGCCAAAAACGCAGGCGAATTTTAAAGGCTGGAAACCTTTATTATTTCATGTTTGCTAAGCTTAAGGTTAGAGGGAGATAGGAATGGTCTAGCTGAAAGCATTCCTCATCTGAAAATCATAAGGGTTCATTGGGAAGCAAAGAAACAGCCTCGTTATAAACCCAATTCATTATAAAATGGTAAGAAAGGGAGAGATGGATAATATATATAATATGGATAAATGCACAGGTACAGTATAGGTGGTATCTTGCTCAATAGTAGTAACTGTGAGAGGGATCTTGGAGTCCTAGTGGACAACCATTTAGATATGAGCCAGCCGTGTGCAGCAGCTGCCAGAAAAGCCAACACAGTTTTATTTATTTATTTTATTTATTTTATTTCAAATTTATATACCACACCTTCTCCCAAGGGACTCAGGGCGGTGTACAGCCAGATAAAAACATACAATACAAACATTAAAAACAATTAAAAGAATATATATTAAGTTGGCCCCAGTTTAAAATAACAAACCAATTAAAAATTTAAAATTTAAAAATATGTTAAGCCAGCCCGGCTTGATGAAAAAAGAAAGTTTTAAGGGCACGGCGGAAGGCACCGAGGTCCTGGATTCTCCTTATCTCTGGGGGCAACTGATTCCAGAGGGTGGGAGCCCCCACAGAGAAGGCTCTTCCCCTGGGGGTCACCAGCCTGCATTGTTTGGCTGATGGCACCCCGATGAGGCCCTCTCTGTGGGAGCGCACAGGTCGATGGGAGGTTGTCTGTAGCAGCAGGCGGTCTGGAAGATAGCTAGGCCCTATGCCATGGAGCGCTTTAAAGGTGGTAACCAACACCTTGAAGCGCACCCGGAAGACCACTGGGAGCCAGTGCAGCTCGCACAGGAGAGGTGTTGTATGGGAGCGCCATGCAGCTCCCGTAATTATTTGCGCGGCCGCATTCTGTACCAGTTGGAGCCTCCGGGTGCTCTTCAAGGGGAGCCCCATGTAGAGAGCGTTGCAGTAGTCCAGGCGAGAGGTGACGAGGGCATGAGTGACTGTGCACAGGGAATCCCGATCAAGAAAGGGCCGCAACTGGCGAATCAGGCGAACCTGACAAAAGGTCCCCCTGGCTACAGCAATCAGATATTCCTCCAAGGACAGCTGCGTATTCAGGAGGACTCCCAGATTGCGCGCCCTCTCCGGGGGGGCCAAAGACTCGCCCCCGATAGTCAGTGATAGAGTCACCTGACTGTATCGGGATGCCAGAAACCACAGCCACTCAGTCTTGGAAGGGTTGAGCTTGAGCCTGTTCCTCCCCATCCAGATCCGCACAGCCTCCAAGCACTGGGACATCACTTCAAGGGCATCGTTGGGGTGGCCTGGGGTGGAAATGTACAGCTGGGTGTCATCAGCGTACTGGTGGTACTTCACCCCAAACTGTTGATGTAGTTCTGGGCTGCATCAACAGAGGGATAGAATCAAGATCCCATGAGGTGTTAATACCACTTTATAATGCCTTGGTAAGGCCACACTTGGAATCCTGCATCCAGTTTTGGTCGCCACGATGTAAAAAATATGTTGAGACTCTAGAAAGAGTGCAGAGAAGAGCAACAAAGAGGATTAAAGGTCTGGAGACTAAATCATATGAAGAATGGTTTCAGGAACTGGGTATGTCTAGTTTAATGAAAAGAAGGACGAGGGGAGACATGATAGCATCTTCCAATATCTCAGGGGCTGCCCCAAAAAAGAGGGAGTCAAACTATTCTCCAAAGCACCTGAGGGTAGGAAAAAGAAGCAATGGGTGTAAACTAATCAAGGAGAGAAGCAACTTAGAACTAGGGAGAAATTTCCTGAGAGGTAGAACAATTCATCAGTAGAACAGCTGATGCGGGTGCTCCATCACTGGAAGTTTTTAAGAAGATGTTGGATAACCATTTGTCTGAAGTGGTGTGGGGTGTCCTGCCTAAGCAGTGGGTTGGACTAGAAGACCTCCAAGGTCCCTTCCAACTCTGTTATTCTATTCTATATTGGCAAGGTAGAGTTAAACAAAACTCTGATTTTACATGGTCTCCTGGTTTTATTTGGGTGCTGCAGGCTTTATATCCCTGGATTTTTTTTTTTTTTTCTTATTCAATTTGGCAGCTTAGGAAATAGCAAGTTTCCTTGCTTTGAAAAGAAACGAAATCTTCAAAAATAGGTCCAGCCTGTTTTACGGCAGACACATGACTGATGAACTGTCAAAAGTTGAACGGGCAGCGAGCGATTGGTCGAAAATTCAGACGGCTTATTTTTTTTAGATATTTTATATTTTGTCCTGCCGTTCGGGTTTAAACGAATTGGACTGTAATTCGTACTCAAAGGCCAGTGTTTAACTCTTGAAGGATACAAATGAAGAGGCATTTTCAAGAGGAAAAGTCACTCTGGCTCCAGGTGAATGTGTTCATTTATTATAAATTTAATTACTGATTGTTATAGCTGGAAATTTTTTTAAAAAAAATATGTGATCACTGACGAAGGCTTCAAAGTCCAGAGTTGCTTAGATGAGATAGCTAGATGGCCATACAAATCAAATAAGCAATAGTAATACTTCTCTTTCTTACGTGCTTGCCTCCTTTCCTTTCCTTTCCTTTCCTTTCCTTTCCTTTCCTTTCCTTTCCTTTCCTTTCCTTTCCTTTCCTTTCCTTTCCTTTCCTTTCCTTTCCTTTCCTTTCCTTTCCTTTCATCCATTTACATCTTTTCCTTTCCTTTCCTTTCCTTTCCTTTCCTTTCCTTTCCTTTCCTTTCCTTTCCTTTCCCTTCGTCATCCTTCCTTTCTCCTCCCTCTGTTTCCTTCCTTCTTCCCTCCCTCCCTCCTTTCCTTTCCCTTCATCATCCTTCCTTTCTCCTCCCTGTTTCCTTCCTTCCTCCCTCCCACCCTCTCTCCTTTCCTTTCCTTTCCTTATTCATCCATTTACATCCTTTCCTTTCCTTTCCTTTCCTTTCCTTTCCTTTCCTTTCCTTTCCTTTCCTTTCCTTTCCTTTCCTTTCCTTTCCTTTCCTTATTCATCCATTTACATCTTTTCCTTTCCTTTCCCTCCCTTCCCTTCCCTTCCCTCCTCCTTTCCTTTCCTTTCCTTATTCATCCATTTACTTCATTTCCTTTCCTTTCCCTCATCCTCTCCTCCTTCCTTCCTTCCTTCTTTCCCACCTTTAATACTTTTATAAATAAATGAAAGGGGGGGGGACGAGAAACATACCTAGTCCTCCTCCTGTTTTCCCCACACCACCAACCCTGTGAAGTGGGCTTGGCCTGAGAATCAGAGGACCTAAGTCACCCTGTCAATAATAGTATTGACAGTTTGCTCAGGAATATGCTCACCTTCTTTAAACCTTGCTCGACTCTTTCTCGATTCAAGTTCATTGGAAAGGTTATTCTTTCAACGGAAGGAAATTCCATATTTTGTCACCTGCTTCTAATGGAAGGGTTTATATATTAAACAAAGCTGTGAGGTGGTTGGGCTTGGGAAGACTGATTGGCTCAAAGTCTCCCAGCTGGCTTTCATGCCTAAGGCGGGACTAGAACTCTCTGTCTCCTGGTGATTGGCCCAAAGTCACCTGCTAGCTTTCATGCCTAAGGCGGGATTAGAACTCACTGTCTCCTGGTGATTGGCCCAAAGTCACCTGCTAGCTTTCATGCCTAAGGCGGGACTAGAACTCTCTGTCTCCTAGTGATTGGCCCAAAGTCACCTGCTAGCTTTCATGCCTAAGGCGGGACTAGAACTCTCGGTCTCTTGGTGATTGGCCCAAAGTCTCCCAGCTGGCTTTCATGCCTAAGGCGGGACTAGAACTCTCTGTCTCCTGGTGATTGGCCCAAAGTCACCTGCTAGCTTTCATGCCTAAGGCGGGACTAGAACTCTCTGTCTCCTGGTGATTGGTCCAAAGTCACTTGCTAGCTTTCATGCCTAAGGCGGGACTAGAACTCTCTGTCTCCTAGTGATTGGCCCAAAGTCACCTGCTAGCTTTCATGCCTAAGGCAGTACTAGAACTCTCTGTCTCCTGGTGATTGGCCCAAAATCATCCATCTGGCTTTTATAGCTAAAGCAGAATTGACAGTCTCCTGGGAATTGGCCCAAAGTCACCCAATTAGCTTCATGCCTAAGGCAGGATTAGAACTCCCCATCTTCTACTTTTGAGGCCACCTCCCTTAACTACTACACCCAACTGGCTATCTTCCATACCGCCTTTAGCTTAGAGGGTCACGATGGGCTTTCACCCCCCCCACCTTTTCCACCTCTGGTTTGTCTTAGAGCAAAAAATATGCAACCCACCTACCCTCCAAGACCCTCTCTGGCTGTGGGCCAGATGTGCTCCACGTTTCCTCCCAGTTTTGCCCTCCCTTCCCCTTTCTGTCAATCAGAATAGAGCTGGAAGGGACCTTGGAGGTCTTCTAGTCCAACCCCCTGCTCAAGCAGGAGAACTTATCAAGGTGGCTCTCCAGTCTCTTCTTAAAAACTTCCAATGATGAAGCACCCACAACTTCTGGTGGCAAGCTGTTCCACTGGTTAATTGTCTTCGCTGTCAGGAAGCTTCTCCATAATTCCAGGTTGATGAGTTTCCATCCATTGTTTCTTGTCCTGCTTTCAGGTGCTTTGGAGAATAGGTTGACCCCTCTCCTCTTTGTGGCAGCCCCTCAAATATTGAAACACTGCTATCATGTCACCCCCTAGTCCTTCTTTTCTCTAGACTAGCCAAACCTAAATCCTGCAACCGTCTTCACATGTTTTTGTCTCCAGGAATTTAATCATCTTAGTTGCTCTTCTTTTTACTTTTTTTCCAAAGTCTGAAAATCTTTTTTGCAATGTGGGGAACGCAACTGGATGCAGTAGGTGTGGCCTTACTAAAGATTTATAAAGTGGTACTAATACTTGATGTATAATACTTGATAAAGTGGTACTAATACCGATTTTGATTCTGTGCCTCTGTTTATACAACCATGGTATTAGCTTGGCCTTCCTGCCTCATTAGGGGTCCCAGGCAGAGAACAAAATGCAGATTTGGGGGTGCCACCTCTGTGCCTCCCCAGGTTCAATGAGCGAGACAAGTTAGGTACAGCATAGTGGTACCTGGCTCAATAGTAGTAAGACAGATAGCAATAGCAATAGCACTTAGACTTATATACTGCTTTACACTCCTGAGTGGTTTACAGGGTCAGCCTCCTGCCCCCAACAATTTGGGTCCTCATTTTACCCACCTTGGAAGGACGGAAGGCTGAGTCAGCCTTGAGCCTTGTGAGATTTGAACTGCCAAATTGCATGCAGCTGGCAGTCAGCAGAAGTAGCCTGTAGTACTGCACTCTAACCACTGTGCCACCGTTCCCCAGATCTTGGAGTCCTGGTGGACAATCACTTAAATATGAGCCAACCGTGTGTTGCAGCAGCCAAAAAAAGCCAACACAGTTCTAGGCTGCATAAACAGAGGGAGCTCACGTGAAGTGTTAATACCACTTTATAAGGTCTTGGTAAGGCCACACTTGGAATCCTGCATTCAGTTTTGGTTGCCACAATGTAAAAAGGATGTGGAGACTCTCGAAAGAGGGCAGAGAAGGACAACAAAGATGATTAAGGGACTGGAGGCTAAAACATATGAAGAACGGTTTCAGGAACTGGGTATGTCTAGTTTGATGAAAAGAAGGACCAGGGGAGACATGATAGAAGTCTTCCAATATATCTCAGGGGCTGCCCCAAAGAAGAGGGAGTCAAGCTATTCTCCAAAGCACCTGAAGGCAGGACAAGAATCAATGTGTGGAAACTAATCAAGGAGAAAAGCAACCTAGAACTAGGGAGAAATTTCCTGACAGTGAGAACAATTCATCAGTGGAACGACTTGCCTCCAGAAGTTGTGAATGCTCCAACACTGGAAGTTTTTAAGAAGATGTTGGATAACCATTTGTCCGAAGTGGTGTAAGCAGGGGGTTGGACTAGAAGACCTCCAATGTTCCTCCCAACTCTATTATTCTAATTCTAATGCTACAGAAAGAATGGCCTGGTGAGGAGCCTGCTCATCTCCTTCGGGAAATGTGCTAATATCCTTGCAAAGGCCACCGTGGGCTCTTTCTCTAAATCACTGTCCAAAAGCTGTCTTCTCCGGAAGGCCAGCCTGGCTGAGCCTGCGTTTGGGGAGCCGCAGGGAGCTCGCCAACAGCCTCCCATGTGGGAAGGGGCGTCAAGGAAATGGATGACCGGCCCGGCCCCCGATACATAAATCACCTTTATTTGCATGTGGGTCTGTCTACTCCCCCCCCACCCTTGTTTGTTTCCGTCTCGTTGCATCTTTCCTTCTTTAGCTGAATTAACATCCTGCTTTCTGCTGAAGGGGTTTATCCCCTTGTTGGAAATTCTAGTAAACAAAGGGAAATTTTGCCTTGGGTGCTGGAGATTTTTGAGTTGCTGGGCGATAGAGGTAGCTCTCGATTTGCAACCACCTGTTTAGTGACCGTTTGAAAGATAGATGTGGCCCTTGACTTAACAACAGTTGGTTTAGTGAGTGTGCAAAGTTACAATGGCACCGAAATGAGCGACTTAGGATCATTTTGCACACTTTACAACTATGGCGGTATCTCCGTGGGAGGAGAGAGAGGGAAGAAAAGAAGGAAGGAAGAGAGAGAAGGGAAGGGAGGAGAGAGGGAGAAAAGGAAGGAAGAGGAGAGAGAAGGGAAGGGAGGAGAGAGAGGAAGGAAGAAAAGGAAGGAAGGAGAGAAGGGAAGGGAAGGGAGGAGAGAGAAGGGAAGGGAAGGAAAGAGAGGAAGGGAAGGGAAGGGTAGGGAGGAAGAAGAGAGAGAAGGGAAGGGAGGAGAAAGAGGGAGAAAAGGAAGGAAGAGCGAGAAGGGAAGGGAGGAGAGAGGGAGAAAAGGAAGGAAGAGGAGAGAGAAGGGAAGGGAGGAGAGAGAGGAAGGAAAGAAAGAGAGAAGGGAAGGCAGGAAGAGGAGAGAGGGAGAAAAGGAAGGAAGGAGAGAAGGGAAGGGAAGGGAGGAGAGAGAAGGGAAGGAAAGAGAGAGGAAGGGAAGGGAAGGGTAGGGAGGAAGAAGAGAGAGAAGGGAAGGGAGGAGAAAGGGAGAAAAGGAAGGAAGGAGAGAAGGGAAGGGAGGAGAGAGGGAGAAAAGGAAGGAAGGAGAGAGAGGGAAGGGAGGGGAGAGAGAGAAAAGGAAGGGAGAAAAGGGAAGGAATCCACCCACCCACCCACCCACCCATCCATACCTACCTACTTACCTACCTACCTACCTACCTACCTACTCACCTACCCATCCATCCATCCGTCCATCCATCCATCCATCCATTTTTGGTGCTGCATTTGAGATTAAAAAGCGAACATTGTAGCTGACTTTTTCCCATACACAGGAAAAATACGGGTTGCTTTATTGGAAGCTCTAATAATTTTGACCCTAAGTTAATTTCCCTTCTTCACCCCGCGAGTTAGCAGAGTTTGCTTTGAGCAATTAGGATGATTAAATAAGAATATATGACAAGCTTTTTTTCCCCCTTTTTTTTTTGTGTGTGTGACTAATTTGTCAAGTCTCTGTGACCAACCTTTATCCCCCTGCGCTGAGACCCAGGGAAGGTTAGAAACAGCAATGGGGGAGGCGAAATGCTGAGGGGAGGGGGAGAGCCCACCTACAGCTGAAAAACATCCCACAGAAAAATTACATCATTTTATATTAGTAGAAGAGCAACAAAGAGGATTAGGGGGCTGGAGGCTAAAATATATGAAGAACAGTTGCAGAAACTGGGTAAGTCTAGTTTAATGAAAAGAAGGACTAGGGGAGACATGATAGCAGTCTTCCATTATTTGAGGGGCTGCCCCAAAGAAGAGGGAGTCAAGCTATTCTCCAAAGCCCCTGAGAGCAGGACAAGAAGCAATGGGTGGAAACTAATCAAGGGGAGAAGCAACTTAGAACTAAGGAGAAATTTCCTGATAGGGAGGACAATGAATCAGTGGAACAACTTGCCTGCAGAAGTGCTTAATATTCTACTCTACTCTACTCTACTCTACATTCTCTATATTCTTTATTCTATCCTATTCTATTCTGTTTATTCTATTGTATTCTTCATTCTAATTTTCTTTTTTTCTCTATTCTATTCTACTCTACTCTGTTCTCTATATTATTTATTCTATTCTATTCTCTATTCTCTTTATTCTATTCTTTCTTCATTCCAATTTTCTATTCCTATTCTATTCTATTCTATTCTATTCTACTCTGCTGCCTATTATCTATTTTATATTTTCTTTATTCTATTGTATTCTTTATTTATTCTATTCTTTCTTCATACCAATATTCTGTTCTGTTCTGTTCCGTTCCGTTCCGTTCCGTTCCATTCCATTCCATTCCATTCCATTCTCCCATCCCATCCCATCCCATCCTATCCTATCCTATCCTATTCTATTCTATTTATCCAATGCTATGCTATGCTGCGCTGCGCTGTGCTACGCTACCCTACCTTACCCTACCCTACCCTATACTATACTATACTTTACTCTATTTTTCAGGGTCTGTTGTGACTTTGAAAAGTCTCTAAGTCACTGATTGTAAGTCGAGGACTACATGAATACAAAATACAGGTAGTCCTTGACTTACTGACCGCAACATTTCTGTTGCTAAATGACACAGTTGTTAAATGCATTTTGCCCTGCTGTGCGACGTTTCTTGCCACCGTTGTTAAGTGAATCGCTGCCATCGCTCAATTGGTCACAATGTTGTTAAGTGAATCAGGCTTCCACATTGACTGGGCTTGCCAGAAGGTGATCGCGGGACCCCAGGACACTGCAACGGTCATAAATATGAATTGGTTGCCAAGCGTCTAAATTTTGACCACAGGGATGCTACAATGTTTGTAACTCTGAAAAATGGCTGTAAGTCCCTTTTTTCAGTGCCGTTGTAACTTCGGTCACTAAACGAAACTCTTGTAACAGAGCATGTCAAATTTTTCAACTTTCTGTTTCCAAACATGCGGCGTGTTCAGAGGTTGTGACGTGCCTTGGTGATTTTAAAGATATTTTGCTTCTTTTAACATAATTTAGACGTGCTTAGTAAGTAACTACATCAATGTAACTTTTTAAAGATTTTGTTTGTAAGTTGAGAACTACCTGTGTATATCTCGGCCCGAACTACGAATGCTGGCTATATGTTGGTCAAACCTTTGCTTCCTCTGAGTCAAGTGTTTTCTCCATTCCCTATGGCCGTGATGGCGAACCTATGGCACACGTGCCAGAAGTGGCACACAGAGCCCTTTCTGTGGGCACGTGTGCTGTCGCCAGCTGCTCTTCGGGTTTCTGCCAGCTGGTCTTCGTGGGTGCCTGAGTGGCCAAAAACCAGGCTGTTTTTCAGGCCATTTTCAGGCCATTTTTCGGGCCGTTTTCAGGCCGTTTTTTGAGCCAATTTTAGGCTGTTTTTTGGGCCATATTCAGGCTGTTTTCAGGCCGTTTTTGGGCCGTTTTCAGGCTGTTTTTTGGGTCATATTCAGGCTGTTTTCAGGCCGTTTTTTGGGCCATTTTCAGGCCGTTTTTTGGGTCATATTCAGACTGTTTTCAGGCCGTTTTTGGGGTCATATTCAGACTGTTTTCAGGCCGTTTTTCGGGCCGTTTTCAGGCCGTTTTTTTGGGCCATATTCAGGGTGTTTTCAGGCCATTTTTCAGGCTGTTTTCAGGTCGTTTTTCAGGCTGTTTTTTGGGCCATATTCAGGCCATTTTTCAGGCTGTATTTTGGGCCGTTTTCAGACCATTTTTCAGGCTGTTTTCAGGCCATTTTTCAGGCTGTTTTGGGGCCCAAAAACGACCTGAAAAATGCCCAAAAAACAGGCATGCGCGCGTCGGTCAGCTGGTCTTCGGGTTTCCGGTGCTCCGGCGCACGCACGTGCACATGCGTTCCAGTTTGGGCACTCGTTGCCGAAAAGGTTCGCCATCACTGCCCTATGGTCTGCTTTTCATGTTACTAGAACTAGAACTCACCATCTCCTGGTGTTCGGCCCAAAGTCACCCAGCCAGCTTTCATACCAAAGGCAGGACTAGAACTCACAGACTAGGTTTGTGGAATAGTAATAGTAGTAGGAGGATTGTGGGTTCCTTGATGATCTCCGAGCTGGGTTGTTTTCTTGCAGACATTTCACGACCCAACTAGGTAACATCTTCAGTGCGAGAAGGAAGCGGGGTTTGCTCTCTGTTTATATACGAATGACTTGCCTGGTCAGCAAATTTATAAACAAGTATTTTACCCTTCCTCATCTGCAGGGTTTTCCAGTTGGAAAACCATTTTGACCAATAGAAGGGAATGTTTGTAGCTCAGGGTTGAACTGTGCGGTCCCTGGTGCTCTCTGAGCTTGGTGGTTTTCTTGCAGATGTTCGTTGTGGCCCGCCAGTGGCCTGCGCGGATCGTGGCTGATCCCGACGAAGAGGAGGCTGGTGTGGTGCTGCGCCAGCAGCCTGTGCAGCTGGCGCTCGCGTTGGACAGCGAGGAGGCTGAAGAGGATGTGGTGCCAGAGGCAGAGACTCAGCCAGGGCCTTCAGAACCTCCAGAGGCTCCTTCAAGTGGAGAGAGCGAAGTGGAGGAGCCTCTCCTCAATGCTCGGGCACGCAGGGCTGCCAAAAGGCAGGAGTGGTTACTCAGGAGGAGGAGGTCTCCTCGAGAGTAAGGCTTGAGGATAATTGGCTACTCCCTTAGCCTATTTAAGTCACATGCTATTAGTAAGTTTCTTGCTGGAAACAACTTGTAATTATCATCAGAGTATTTTGGTTTATCGTATCTTGTTTTCTGGGCTGGTTGCCAAGCTTTGCCAGTCTTGTTTATTCTTGCTACTTAATAAATTTGATAAGGACCGTTGGGGTGTGTCAATATCCTCAGAAATCCAGAGCTGGGGCAGAACAATGTTTTATGACCCAACTAGGTAACATCATCAGTGCTAGAAGGAAGTGGAGTTTGTGGAGAGGAGGAGGGGGGAGAGAGGAGGAGGAGGAGGAGGAGACTGTTTAGTCCTTGGTGCTCTCTGGAATTTGGTTGTTTGCTTGCAGACGTTTCATGACCCAACTAGGTAACATCCTCAGTGTTAGAAGGGAGTGGGGTTTGCTGTCTATATCTGGACCTGAACCCGCGAATGCTGGCCTTGTGTTGGTCAAACTTTTGCTTCTTCTGAGTCAGGAGTTTTCTCCCTTCCCTGCGGTCCGCCTTTCATGTTGCATTTCCCCGTCTCTTCTTCAGATGTCAAAAAAAATAAATAATCAGATTTGCGCTGAATTAGCAGCAGGGGGTCTCCTGCATTGCCTTCCCTGCCTTTTCTCCACCAGAAATGTTCTTTTTTTTTTCCTTAACTCGTTATCTCACCCCTGCAGCACCAATACCGCGAGTGCCAAGAACTGCTCAGCCTCTATCAGAAATATCTTTCCGAGCAGCAGGAAAAACTCACCCATTCCCTTTCCGAGCTGGAGGCCGCTAAGCAGAAGGAGCATCAGGTGAGCCTCTCTTCCGCCAACTCTCCGGTCGCTTCTGTCCATTCGTTTCTCAAACGCCTGCCTTTGTATCCCGCACTTTCTTATTTTCACAAACGACTCGCGGTGGCAAACATATTCCGACAATGTCCTTGTGTTTTCCCTGTGAGGACAACCCTGTGAGGTGGGTTGGGCTGAGAGAGACAGACTGGCTTCAAGTCACCCAGCTGGCTTTCACGCCTAAAGTGGGACTAGAACTCATAGTCACCTGGTAATTGGAAGTCACCCAGCTGGGTTTCACTCTGAAAGTGGGACTAGAATCACAGTCACCTGGTGATTGAAAGTCATCCAGCTGGCTTTCATGGCTCAGGCAGAACTAGAACTCACCCTCTCCTGGTGATTGGTCCAAGGCCCCCAGTTGGCTTTCATGGCTCAGGCAGAACTAGGACTCACCATCTCCTGGTTATTGGTCCAAAGTCACCCAGTTGGCTTTCATGGCTCAGGCAGAACTAGAACTCACCATCTCCTGGTGATTGGTCCAAAATCAACCAGCTGGCTTTCATGGCTCAGGCAGAACTAGAACTCACCATCTCCTGGTGATTGGTCCAAAATCAACCAGCTGGCTTTCATGGCTCAGGCAGAACTAGAACTCACCATCTCCTGGTGATTGGACCAAAATCAACCAGCTGGCTTTCATGGCTCAGGCAGAACTAGAACTCACCATCTCCTGGTGATTGGACCAAAATCAACCAGCTGGCTTTCATGGCTCAGGTAGAACTAGAACTCACCATCTCCTGGTGATGGGACCAAAGTCACACAGGCAGCTTTCATACCAAAGGCAGGACTAGAACTCACAGGTTTGTGCAGTGGAAGAGGAGGATCGGCGTGGAGTCCTTGATGTTCTCCGAGCTTGGTTGTTTTCTTGCAGAGGTTTCATGACCCAACTAGGTAACATCATCAGTGCTGGAAGGGAGTAGGGTTTGCCGTCTGCATCTATACAAGTGACTTGTCAGTGTTGATGGGAATATTCTTGGTGGCTCCTTAGTTAGGCTATTGTTTAGTATTAATTTTGCTTGTGTGACTCACTATAAGCTTGGTGGTGCAGCGGACTAAAGTGCTGTTAAGTAGCACTTAGCTGCCAGCTGCCTGCAATTACTGCGAGTTCAAATCTCACCAGGCTCAAGGTTGATTCAGCCTTCCATCCTTTCGAGGTAGGTAAAATGAGGACCCGGTTTGTGGGGGCAATAAACTGACTTTGTATAAAAAAGTCTTGGGGATGGGGGGCGAAAGCCCTACTAAGCAGGTATATAGAAAAGTATGAAGGCTATTGCTTAACGCATTGTAAGCCGCACTGAGTCTCCGGAGAAGGGCGGCATATAAATCGAACCAATAAATAAAATATATTTTCTTGATTGGGGTGTTGTTTTACTTCTTGAGGAAACCTTACTCCCTTCCAACACTGATCATGAAACATCTGAAAGAAAACAGCCAAGCTCGGAGAACACAATCCCCCTGGTGACTTCAAAAAAGTTATTACACGGTGGATGAAGCAGAGTCCTCATGACAGAAAGGCAAGGGAGTGGAATAACACGGAGGAACATGGATGGGCTTTCTTGCAAGAATCATGAAGGGGAAATCCCAGGTGGAAAAATCCATTCAGGGGCCCCAAAGTTGCTTTTTCAAAAGGCAACTGGACCTTGGTTTTTTTCCTTGAAGACGTTTTGCTTCTCATCCAAGAAGCTTGTTCAGTTCTGACTGACTGAACGGTGGAAGATGGAAGGATTTGTATTCCTTGCAGTCATCCGGTCGTTAGTTCTCTTTCTGAGAGTCTGTGAGCCCCAGCCTTGCGAGGGTCCTTGGGGCCGCCATTCGTGTGGGGATCGCCATTCCGCTGCTGCACACTTGCGCCGACGACCCTTCCTCTGTGCCCGCTCAACTGGGTCGTCAGCCCCGAGCCATGCCTCTCACTTCGACTTCCCAGCCGATGACATCAGGGCAGTGGTGAAATCTAAAATTCGTTACTACCGGTTCTGTGGGCGTGGCTTGGTGGTGGGGGTAATGTGACTGGGTGGGCGTGGCCATTTTTTTTTAACTTTTAAAACCATTTTTTCTACAACCTCTTCCGTGAAGAGGTTGTAAAAAAATGCTTTCAAAAGGCTCTGATGATCCCAGCTGAGTTGTCTGATCGGCAGAGGCTTTTTTTCTTTTAAAAGCCTCTGATGATCAGGCAACTCAGCTGGGATCGTCAGAGGCTTTTAAAAGAAAAAAAGCCTCTGCCGATCAGGCAATTCAGCTGGGATCATCAGAGGCTTTTAAAAGAAAAAAAGCCTCTACCGATCAGGCAACTCAGCTGGGATCGTCAGAGGCTTTTAAAAGAAAAAAAGCCTCTGCCGATCAGGCAATTCAGCTGGGATCATTAGAGGCTTTTAAAAGAAAAAAAGCCTCTGCCGATCAGGCAACTCATCTTGGATCGTCAGAGGCTTTTAAAAGCATTTGACAATCTCGGCTGAGCCGTGCGATCATCAGAGGCTTTTTTTTACTTTTAAAAGCATTTTTTCGGTCGAAGAGGTTGTAGAAAAAATGCTTTTAAAAATTAAAAAAAAAAGCCTCTGATGATTGTGCGGCTCAGCTGGGCATGGGGTGGGGGTGGGCAGGGATTTTTGCTACTGGTTCTCCGAACTACCCGCCTCCATCGCTACCAGATCGGACGATCCGGTCCGAACTGGGAGCATTTCACCCCTGTGTCAGGGTCATGCACTGAAGCAGTTTCTCACCATCGCTCACTTTAAGGAAAGACGGGGCAGCTGCTGAACAACTGAAGTGACTTATGATGGATTGCGGAGGGAGAGGGAGGATACGGGTTAATTGGATAATTGAGTGATTGCACTGGGGTGGAGCTGTATGCTGCTTAAAAGGTGATGGGGAGCACGGAGCATCAGCTCCAACAAAGATTCCTTTCTGTAACACTTTAAGGGGGTCAGTTGGTACCTTAAAGCAAACCTGGGCAAGAACCCCATATAGATATTTTAATAAGATTTCTCTGAACCTCCCAAGGCTTAGGAGACCAACAATTGCACAGGTACAGAATAGGTGGTACCTTGTTCAATAGTAGTAACTGTGAGAGGGATCTTGGAGTCCTAGTGGACAACCATTTAGATAGGAGCCAGCCGTGTGCAGCAGCTGCCAAAAAAGCCAACACAGTTCTGGGCTGCCTAAGCAGAGGGATAGAATCAAGATCGCGTGAAGTGTTAATACCACTTTATAATGCCTTGGTAAGGCCACACTTGGAATCCTGCATCCAGTTTTGGTGGCCAAGATGTAAAAAAGATGTGGAGACTCTGGAAAGAGTGCAGAGAAGAGCAACAAAGAGGATTAAGGGACTAGAGGCTAAAACATATAAAGAACGGTTGCAGGAACTGGCTATGTCTAGTTTGATGAAAAGAAGGAACGGGGTGATAGCAGTCTTCCAATATCTCAAGGGCTGCCCCAAAGAAGAGGGAGTCAAGCTATTCTCCAAAGCACCTGAGGGCAGGACAGGAAGCAATGGGTGGAAACTAATCAAGGAGAGAAGCAACTTAGAACTAAGGAGAAATTTCCTGACATTTAGAACAATTAATAAGTGGAACAATTTGCCTCCAGAAGTTGTGAATGCTCCAACACTGGAAGATTTTAAGAAGATGTTGGATAACCATTTGTCTGAAGTGGTGTAGGGTTTCCTGCCTAAGCAGGGGGTTGGACTAGAAGACCTTCAAGGTCCCTCCCAACTCTGTTATTCTATTCTTTTTTAAATTCCTGTTTCATCTCTGCTTGATGGTTCTCTGAGACACCACGGATGAGCTGAGACGAAAACGGCCTTAGAATCACAGTCTATTGCCTCCATTTCAACTTTTCTCTTGACATGAGTTCCCGAGCTTTGGGGAGGGGGGGGTAGGAATGGTGCCAAAATGATTTAAGACAGAGCTCTCATGGAGTCAATAATCAGTAACTGGAACGTGAGTCTTTTTTTTCTCTCTCTTTTTCTTTTTTCTTTTTTTGTATGTGCGTCCGAGATAAAGTTAATTCCATTTGAAAAGATACTTAAGGTGACACGAATTGAATTATTCAAACCGGCTTTCTCAGCATTAACTCTAGGTTAATATCTCATGATGCCTCCGGTTTCATTACTGGAGTTTTTCAGGACATAACTTTTTATAATAAATTCAATACCGAGAGAAGCCGGACTGAAATTGGTTTACTTTCTAGCCAGCCATAAAAGAAAAAGCAGTATTAATTGTAAAAGTGAATATTAAAACGCTCACCGAACTTGACTCAAGACAGATGTGGAAATAACCCTTCCGATTGCGGTGGGCCGAGCCACTCATTTTCTGCTCTTATAATGTTAAAAATGTGAAAATATAGTTTAAGGGGCTTCCATCAAGGACAATTGGAGACTTGTTTCTTAGCTGCTGTGCTGTGATCTTCCTTGTTTTCAGAAGACTACAGATGTTTAGAAAAATCACCTCCATTCCAGGTAATCTCTGTGGATCTAATTATAAAGTTAGGTTATCGTCTCCAGTGGGTGGAAAAATTCACTTAGTTTGGACCAGGGCTGAAATCCAGCTGGTTCTGACAGGTTCTGGACAAGCGGTAGTGGAAATTTTGAGCAGTTCGGAGAACCAGCAAATACCACCTCTAGCTGCCCCCAGAGTGGGAAGGGAATGGAGATATTGCAATATCCTCCCCCCAGGAGAGGGGAGGGAATGGGGATTTTGCAGTATTCTTCTCCCAGGAGTGGGGTGGGCATGGAGATTTTGCAATATCCTCCCCCCAGGAGTTGGGAGAAAATAGGGATTTTCCAGTATCCTTCCCTCAGGAGTGAGGTGAGAACGGAGATTTTGCAATATTCTTCCCACAGGAGTGAGGGAGGGAATGGAGATTTTGCAGTATCCTTCCCCTGGAGTGGGGAGGGAATGGGGATTTTGCAGTATCCTTCCCCTGGAGTGGGGAGGTAATGGGGGTTTTGAAGTATCCTTCCCCTGGAGTGGGGTGGGAATGGAGATTTTGCAATATCCTCCCCCCAGGAGTGGGGAGGGAATAGGGATTTTGCAGTATCCTTCCCCCAGGAGTGGGGTAGGAATGGGGATTTTGCAGTATCCTTCCCCCAGGAGTGGGGAGGGAATGGGGATTTTGCAGTATCCTTCCCCCAGGAGTGGGGTAGGAATGGGGATTTTGCAGTATCTTTCCCCTGGAGTGGGGAGGGAATGGGGATTTTTCAGTATCCTTCCCCCAGGAGTGAGGAGGGAATGGGGATTTTGCAGTATCCTTCCCCCAGGAGTGGGGTGGGAATGGGGATTTTGCAGTATCCTTCCCCTGGAGTGGAGTGGGAATGGAAATTTTGCAATATCCTCCCCCAAGGAGTGGGGAGGGAATGGAGATTTAGGGGTATCCTTCCCCTGCCACGCCCACCAAGCCACACCATACCCACCAAGCCATGCCCACAGAACCGGTAATAAAAAAAAATTGGATTTCACCACTGGTTTGGATGGACATGATTTCATCTCCCTGAATTGCCTCCATGCCAAGGGTAAAGTCTTTAGGAACCCGGAGTGGCCTGCCGGTTTGACGTCGTGGCCCCTACGGAGGACGAGGGCGCGTAGGGATTCTTGGACATAGAGTTTCATCCCCTTCCACTCTAGGTCCTCTCTTTTTGTCAAGCTGTGTCGGTTGTCTCAGAACCAGGGGTCTGCTAGCAGTTCGGTTTTGAGTTTCGTGATTAGATTGCTTACGGGTTGGTCTTGCCGGTTGCGGCGTTGTCGTCTGGTGGTTAAATGGGCGTCTGTTTGGGTAGGGGGGACGATGGTGTCTACTACCTCCTCCCGTTCGCATTTGTACTGGAGCATGCGTGAAAAGGACTCAGCTAGAAGGTTCCTCCCCACCTCCGGGGATGTGCTTTAGCACAAAGTCAAACCAGTTGAAGTATTGAGCCCAGCGGAGTTGTTTGGGCGGTAGCTTTCGCGGGGTCTGAAGGGCCTCCACAGATTTTTGTGGTCAGTCCAGACTTAATTAATTTGACATTCATTCATCGGACATGACGGCTCATGATTTTATTAGGGCAGTGTTTCTCAACCTTGGAAGCTTGAAGATGGGTGGACTTCAACTCCCAGAATCCCCCAGCCAGCACTGCTATAGACTATAAAACACACTGGAATATAAGACACACCTAGATTTCGAAGAGGAAAACGAGAAAAAATAGTTTTTGGCCTCCACTCATCCGGTTTTTGCCTTCCCCGGCCCCCAGAAGCACTCTGCAGGCCTCCCAAAGCCTCTGCGGATCCTGTTTTTGTGAAAAACGGGCCCGTTATTGGCCTCCCAAACCCCCAGGAGCCTCTGTAGGCCTCCCAAACCCTCTGTGTGTCCTGTTTTTACAAAAAATGGGCCCTTTTTGGCAAAAACAGGAGGTGTTTCGGGAGGCCAAAAATAGGGCCGTATTTGGTCTATAAGACGCACGAACATTTCCACCCAACTTTTTTTGGGGGGGGAAAGTGCGTCTTATAGTCTGAAAAATACAGTAACTGGACAGTTTTCCTGTACCGAACTTGGGGACCCAAAATGCAACAATCTTGCAGGTAAGGCAAAGGCGAGAGGTGGTGAGTTCTAGTCCTGCCCTAGGCATAAAAGCCAACTGGGTGACTTTGGGCCACTCATCAGAAGATGGTGAGTTCTAGTCCTGCCTGAGGCATGAAAACTGTCTGGGTGACTTTAGGCCAATCACCAGGACACGGTGAACTCTAGTCCTGCCTTAGGAGAAAGATTAGACATGTTCACCGCCTTGAGTGGTTTATACAAACAATAAAGCAGGATAGAAATCAATAGATAAGGGAATTCTTATGAAGGCTCCAAGGATGTTCTTTGGAAGCTCATTGTCGAACAGGTCAATTTATGTCACCATGCCACGTCTATGGAGATTCTCCGTCATCCAAGTCATGGTTCTCCCAAAAGTGCTTTTTCAAGAGGCAAGTGGACTTTCTCGGTTTTCCTTTGAAGGCCTTCCTTTTCGCTCTGAGCTGAAGAAGCTTCTTGGATGTGAAGCGAAACGTTTTCAAGGAAAATCCAGAAAGTCCAGTTGTGTCTTGAAAAAGCAAGCACCTTTAGGACTTACCCCATCACCCAAAACGATAATGAGGAATATAACTTATGCAGATTTCAGCCTGTAGAAGTTTCCTAAGTGGCAAAAGTGATAATGTTAAGGATATTGGTGTTGTGTTACCAACCAGCAGAGTAAATGCACAAGGAAACGTTGCTGAGAGCAATGAATAAGAGATATGCAAACTGGTTTATCAAAAGCTTACTTTATAGTAGAAAAAACAGTCTCATAGTCTTTAAACAAATTCCAAGTCTTTGCCAGTTAAATCAGTCCAGTAGTTACAGATATCTTCTTACCAAACAGACAGTAGTTGATTAGAATAACAAACTCACTCTGGGTTCACAAACCACGATGGTAGCAGATCCATCAAACGATGATAGCAGATAGCAACTCCTCACAATGGTAGCTTATCATAGCAACTCCACACACAATGGTAGCATATCACATCAGCTTCATACACAATGGCAGCATATCATAGCAGCAACTGAACACATTACAATACCTTGCTTAAATACTCTCACAACCAGTGATTACCTAATTACAGCATGACTCAGCATTATAATGATTCAGCAATAAAGCCTTAAAGTCACACAATACATTTACAGATTAAAGTTACAGTACACATATATTGCCTGGACAACTTGTTAGGCTCAAACCATATCCTAACAGATACAACGGGAACTTAAGAGGCAAGAGTTTTAACACAGCCAAAACCCTGATCGAGGGAGTAGGCATGCATGTAGGAGTATGTACCTGTGAATGTGTACCTCCATCTAAAATTGAGGCGTAAGAAGAACCCCTTACTAGACATCTCTTGGGTGAAGAACCTGTGGTCCTAAACAGTCTCAGCCCAAGTCCCATTTCGTGTCTCCGTTGCTGGCACGAAACAGCACAGGACGATGGGTGATGAACGCCCTGGGCAGGCAGCTTCCTTTTGAAGGTAGCTTTTCAAAGTGGTAAGTGGCGCATTTATCATTTGCGATAGCAGCTTTATAAATTATACACCGTGAATTTATGGCCCAGCCGTTTCTCTCCGAGCTTCGTCCCAGGATCCGACAGAATGAGGATGTGGATTATTTTATTGTGGGGGACACCATGGAAGAAGAGGGAACTGACATCTCCCGCCTCATTCTAGCTGAGCTGCAAGGAGTGTTTCCCTACAGATAGTCCTCGACATACAACCATTCATTTAGTGACCGTTCGGATTTACAGTGTCACAAAAAAGGAGCCATCCGTATGCTGCAGCTGCCAAAAAAGCCAACACAGTCCTAGGCTGCATCAACAGAGGGATAGAATCAATCCACATGTTTCCAACCCATACGCTCCTGGGCTTTCTTTTGCCAATTGGGCTCGCTGTACTTGCTGATGTGGTCGCTCCATCTTTTTTGAGGTCTTTTTTGTGAAGGCTTTGATCAAGTGGGATCCATTCTATGACTGCCTTGGTCCACCTGCCCTCAGTTCTTCGTGCTAGGTGACCAGCCTGTTTCCATTTCAATTCTTTTACTCTCTTGATGGCATCGTATACTTTCATTGCTTGTTTCATTGCTCCCCTTGAAGAGCACTCGGAGGCTCCAGCTGGTCCAGAATGCGGCCGCGCGGGTGGTTATGGGCGCACCTCGTTACGCCCACATAACACCTCTCCTGCGCGAGCTGCACTGGCTCCCAGTGGTCTTCCGAGTGCAATTCAAGGTGTTGGTTACCACCTTTAAAGCGCTCCATGGCATAGGACCAGGATATTTACGGGACCGCCTTCTGCCACTAACAGTCTCCCATCGACCAGTTCGCTCCCACAGAGAGGGACTCCTCAGGGTACCGTCGGCCAAGTTATGCCGGCTGGTGACACCCAGGAGGAGAGCCTTCTCTGTCGGAGCCCCTGCCCTCTGGAATGAATTGCCCCCGGATATTCGTAACATTTCTGACCTCCAGGTCTTTCGCTGTGCCCTCAAGACCCTACTGTTCCGACAGGCGGGGCTGTCTAATTGAATGATTTTAAATTGGGTTTTAACTTTGGGTTTTTAAAATTCGGCCAAAACTATTTAATGATTTTAATTAATTTTAATTATGATATTGTATATTTATGTTTTATTTTTGGCTGTACACCGCCCCGAGTCCTTCGGGAGGAGGGCGGTATATAAATAAAAGTATTATTATTATTATTATTATTACTATTATTATTATTATTATTATTATTATTATTATTATTATTATTATTATTATTATTATTTATTGGTTAATCTTTAGTGAGATTCACAGCCTTTGAGGCTGGTTAATAGCTCAGCAGCTCGAGTCCTAACCAAGGACCTAGGAACTGTTAAGGTATCGTCGGAGGATGTAAGCTGTTCCTAGTAAGGTGGTTTTTTGTAGAATCAAAATGTTCAAGTCCGGCAAATTTAGAATTTCTAAATAGCGGGGTAGCCCTTTGGGTATTGCTCCGAGGGCTCCAATTACAATCGGGACAACACACGATTTCTTTTTCCACAGTCGCTCAACTTCAAGTTGCAAGTCCCGGTACTTTGTGATTTTTTCTTGCTGCTTATCTTCAATCCGTGCATCACCAGGTATTGCAATGTCAATGAACCATACCTTTTTCTTTTCAACTATTGTTATGTCAGGTGTGTTGTGGACCAAGTGCCTGTCAGTCTGAATCCTAAAGTCCCACAAGATCTTGAGTTTCTCATTCTCTAAAACTTTCTCAACCTGATGTTCCCAGTGGTTTTTGCTGTACTCAAATCCAAACTTCTGGCACAATTTCCAGTGAATGATTTTAGCAACACGGTCATGGCGTTGTAGGTAGTCAGTTTGTGAAATTTTGCTGCACCCACTGATCAGGTGGTCGACTGTCTCATCTTTCTCATTGCAGAGGCGACATTTGCTGGTGGTGGTAACATGTTGAATTTTTGCCTTCATGCAGTTTGTGGCTAGGGCTTGTTCTTGAGCTGCCAAAATAAAGCTTTCTGTTTCTTTTTTCAGTACTCCTGATCTTAACCAGTTCCAAGTTAGTTTCTGGTCAGCTTTGCCTTCAATACTTTTCAAGTATTATTATTATTTATTATTATTATTATTATTATTATTATTATTATTATTATTATTATTATTATTATTATTATTATTATTTATTGGTTAATCTTTAGTGAGATTGACAGCCTTTGAGGCTGGTTAATAGCTCAGCAGCTCGAGTCCTAACCAAGGACCTAGGAACTGTTAAGGTATCGTCGGAGGATGATGATGATGATGATGATGGTGATTATTATTATTATTATTATTATTATTATTATTATTATTATACATATAAAGTGTAGATTTTATATCTATATCTATCATCTATATTGATTATCTATCTATCTATTCATTTATCCATCTATCTATATTGATCATCTATTCATCTATCTATCCATCTTATCATCTATCTATCATCTATCATCTATCTATCCATCCATCCATCCATCCATCCATCCATCTATCTATCATTTATCTATCTATCTATCATCTATCTATCCATCCATCCATCCATCATCTATCTATCTATCTATCTATCTATCTATCTATCTATCTATCTATCTATCTATCTTATCTATCTAATCCATACTTTATAAATAGAAGAAACAACGCCAATAATACACAACGCACTCTCATTCTTCCTCTGGAACTCGGCTATCTTCCTGGCATCCTCAGGATCGTCAGCATTCCAGGAGGTCACATCTGGTGGATTCTGCACTACATCCCATAGCCCTTCTTTGCGCAACAGGAGACTGCGCTTGGTGGACCAGGATTTGTAGGTGGTGCCATCCAGCCGGGTAACCAGCGATAAGTTGGGAGCTTGACCTTGTGCCATCCTCACCAGGATATTTAATACGTAACGGAACGTCTGGAGCAATAATGTGTGTCGCAACTCTCTTATTGCTGTAACTGGTACACACACTCTGGCACTGGGCCCATAACCAGTGTTGAGGGTAAAACTGCCCTCTGCAAAGTGGTGCAACGGACCAGACAGCGAATAGATACGCTGCTTAGCAAAACACACAGATACTCACAGACTCTGAACGTTTAAAGAAAAAAAGAATCCGCTGGCTAGATATATATCCCTTGCTGAGAATAAAATTTCAGGCGAACGTGTTCTCTCTTTATACAAGCGAATGCTGGCGGAGGCAAATAAGCTGGAAAAAAACTCCCGGAGCTGGCCTATAATGCATCCTTTAAAAAAAAAAGAAAAGCTTTGCAGGATAGCCTGTTCAAAAGCACAGCTGGCCACAATAAACCTGGTTTCCTTTTTTTCTTTGCGCGTAATTTACTGCCCTCCTGACCTGTGTAAACATCAACCGCTTTGGCAGTCTAAATGCCTGCTCGGAGGCGCTGGTGCGGGTTTTAAATATTGCATGTGTGAAAAGTTTTCAGAGCAGGTCCTTTGGAAGTGGGAAACATTATATTTCCATCGGCTGCAGCAGCTTCGGCCCCAGGGAAGTTGTGATCTTGAGGATTGTGGGGAGAGATCTGGTTTTTGTTTCGAAAGAGCAACCCAGCGGGCTGGAATTTCCTTTTTTTTTTCAGGAATGACTCAATTAAAACTTCCTAAGATCTAGTTGGTTGATCCCAACAACTGCGCCATTGTTCAAATTGTGTTGTGTGTGCCGGCAGCAGATTGTGTAATTGCAGGGTCCTTGGTGCGCTCGGCTGGGTTTTCTGCAGACGTCTCCCGACCCAGCTAGGTAACATCATCAGTGCTAGAAGGGAGTGGGGTTTTCCTCTTTGTTCATATGTTAGTGGCTTGGCCAGTCAGTGTTGTTGAGGAGTGGTCTTGGTAGTTCCTTGATTAGGCTGTGGTTAATTGTTAGATTGTGAGATTTATATTCCTTGCAATCCTCTGGTCATTAGTATTCCCTCTGAGAGTCGTTGAGGCCACTTGGAGCTTCATCTGTGCCCACTGGGGTCATCTCTATAGTGCAAATGGGTGTGGAACCTTCTTGGAACCTGCTGAAAGGTGTCAGACTGCGATGCTATCTCAAAATTAAATGAATTTCCAAACTGCCAATCTTTAAGGAAATCTTTAATTGAGCACAGCCACCGGATCATGACTCCAGGCGGACAAGACTGACCTTTTGCCCCCCAATCCCTCCCTTTCCGATTCCCAAATCTCTGCTTCTCATTGGCTGTCTTCCAAGTCATTCTTCAGACTCCTTTTCTCGTCATTTCCCAGGAATGTGCCCCCTCCCCTCATTTCCACGACAACCCCACTTCAAAGGGATTTGGCAGGCAAAAGTTTCAGAGTTTATCTCTCGCTCTCCCCTGCTCTCTATGCCAGCGTTGAAACGCTGACAAAAGGACTGTGTTGTTCAGGTGAGCCTGAGGACTACAGAGAAACCTCCAAGTGGCCTCAACGACTCTCAGAAAGAGCGCTAACGAACAGAGGACTGCAAAGGAATAGAAATCCTTCCATTCTCTGCAACAAAACCATTTGGTACCTTTCATCAGAACGGATGAAGCTTCTCGGATGAAAAGCAAAATGTCTTCAAGAAAAAACAAAATCCAGTTGCCTTTCAAAAAAAGCACCTTTGGGTGCTAGCGGCCCCAGAGAGAAGCAATGTAGGGTCTCCGCAGCCGTCGTGAGTTTTCTCAGTTTGTTTCAAGTTTCCAATTTCCTTGGAGGGTTTTTTTTTTTGCCCTCAAAGGCTCCTCGTCTTTCCTATGAATGCTGGTGAATTAGAAAAAAAAAATCTTAAATGCAATTAACGGATACAGGTTTCGAATCGCCACCTGTCTCTAGTCTCTTTTTTTTTTTTTTCATGCGCCTTTCTTGGCATGCATCTCTCTTGAGAATCTGAGGATAAACAAGGCAATTAAACTTCCGTCCTTTTGTTTCGGCGTGATTTCTCTACCAACGTCTCTCTTAAAAGCCCGGATTTTGGATCTTTCTTGGAAGCGTTGCCCTTAATTTTATTCCCCCCCTCTCCCCCAGAAGCTAGGTTCAATCTCAGTGGTGTCTCCTTTCTACCACTGCTTTTTTTCCCAGGTATAGATCCGGATACGTAGATAAATAAATGTTTTGGGGATTGCAAGCAGGTCTCGAGGGATGAGCACCATTGAGGCCCAAATTCCTACTGCTAAGCTAGACAGGTGTTCAGTGAATTTTGTCCCACTTTATGCCCTTTCTTGCCACAGTTGTTAAGTGAATCACTGCAGCTGTGAAGTATGTAACTTAGTTGTTAAATGAATCTAACATCCTTGTTGACTTTAACAGAATTTTAGTAACAGAATAACAGAGTTTGAAGGGACCTTGGTGGTCTTCCGTCCAACCCCCTGCTTAAGCCAATCCCCTCCCTCCTTCCCTCTCGCATCTTCCTTCCTTCCTTCCTTCCTTCCTTCCTTCCTTCCTTCCTTCCTTCCTTCCTTCTTTCCTTCCTTCCTTCCTTCCTTCCTTCCTTCCTTCCTTCCTCCCATCTTCTCTCCCACCCTCTCTTCCTCCCTCCCTCCTTCCTCCCACCTTCTCTCCCTCGCTTCCCTCCTTCCTCCACCCTCTCTTCCTTCCTTCCTTCCTTCCTTCCTTCCTTCCTTCCTTCCTTCCTTCCTTCCTTCCTTCCTTCCTTCTTCCCATCTTCTCTCCCACCCTCTCTTCCTTCCTCCCTCCCTCCTTCCTCCAACCTTCTCTTCCTCCCTTTCTTCCCTCCTCCCTCCCTCCTTCCTCCCACCTTCTCTCCTTCCCTCCCTTTGTTCCTTCCTTCCTTCTTTCCTCCCTCCCTCCTTCCTTCCACCTTCTCTCCCACCTTCCCTCCCTTTCTTCCCTCCCCCCTCCCTCCCCCCCTTCCTATTATCGATCATCTTTTTGTCTGTTTGACTAACCAACCGATCAGCCTCCCTACTATCACTGATGATGTTCCCTAGTTGGGTCATGAAACATCTGCAAGAAAGCCAGCAAGCTCAGAGAGCACCAAGGACCCCACAATTCTCCTCCTCCTCCTTCCTCCTCCCTCTTCCTTCTCCTGCATTCCACTAATACCACTTCTAGCACTGATGATGTTACCTAGGTGGGTCAGGAAACGTCTGCAACAAAACAAACTAGCTCAGAGAGCATTATGGACCCAGAGTCGTCGTCATCATCATCGTCCTCCTCCTCCTCCTCCTCCTCCTCCCTTCTAGCACTCATGATTTTACCTAGTTGGGTAATGAAACGTATGCAAGAAAACACCAAGCTCAGAGAACACCAAAGAACTACAGTCCTCCTCCTCCTCCTCCTCCTCTCCACAAACCCCACTCCCTTCTAGCATTGATGATGTTACCTCGTTGGGTCACGAAACGTCCACAAGAAAACCACCAAGCTCAGAGAGCCCTAAGGACTCCCGCATAGCCGTTGTGGAAGCTCTGGTTGCTTGGCGAATGTTCACTTAGCGTCAGAGTGTCGTGAGTCAAAAACCTGGATTGCTAGTGAGTTGCTCTTTTGGGGCCGAGCCCGCCGTCTTTGAGTTGCCGAATTTAATCAAAGGCCCCAGCCTGTAATGCCATTATGAATAATCACAACATTTTAGCCCCCGGGGCTCACCCTGTCATTCTGGCAAGCGCCGAACTCCGTCAGTCTCGATTGAAGCTCTGCCAATCTTTCTCAGTGACGCTGATGGGTGCGATCGCTCGGCTCACCATTAATTTGAAGCACCCCACAGTGCGCGGCTCACGTCTGGCCGTCACGGGGTCCCCAAAATAAATGCGTTTTGACATCTTCCGCTGCAGATTTGGGGGCAAACGTGCTAATCTCGGGGAAGAACTTTTTGGCCTGTGTTTCTTCCGGTGTGTACGCCGCAAAGGATGCTCACAGCTTTTCTCCAAAGCCTCCAACGCGCGTCACCTCCCGCGTTTCGGATTTTATTTTTGAATTTGCCTTCCTCAATTAGATCACATCACATCAGATTAACAGAGTTTTAAGGGACCTTGTAGGTCATCTAGTCCAACCCCCCGCCCAAGCAGGAGACCCTACCCCATTTCTGAAAGACGGCAGTCCAGTCTCTTCTTGAAAGCCTCCAGTGATGAAGCTCCCACAACTTCCGAAGGCAACTTCTGTTCCATGGGTTGATTGTTCTCACTGTCAGAAAATTCCTCCTCATTTCCAGGTTGAATCTCTCCTTGGTCAGTTTCCATCCATTGTTCCTTGTCTGGCCTTCAGGTGGATTGGAGAATAGGTTGACCCCCTTCCTCCTCTCTGGGGCAGCCCCTCAAATTTTGGAAGACGGCTATCCTGCCTCCCCTGGTCCTTCTCTTCACTAGACCACCCATGCCCAGTTCCTGCAATCATTCATCGTATGTTTTAGCCTCCAGTCCCCTCATCATCCTGGTTGCTCTTCTCTGCACTCTTTCTAGAGTCTCAACATCTTTTTTCTAGTGTGGTGACCAAAACTGGATGCAGTATTTTAGATGTGGTCTTAGTAAGGCTTTATAGAGGGGTATTAGTACCTCCCTTAATCTTGATTGTATCCCTTTGTTAATGCAATTTAGGATTGCATTGGCTTTTTTGGCTGCCGCTGCACACGACTTACTTATATTTAGCTGGTTGTCCACTAAGACTCCAAGATCCCTCTCCCAGTCACAGCTATTAAGCCTGGTTTCCCCCAGTTTATGTGTGTGCTTTTGGTTTTTCTTACCTAAGTGTAGGACTTTACTTTGAATTTCATTTTGTTAGATAGGGCCCAGGGTTCAAGTCTGTCAAGATCCATCTGGATCTTGAGCCTATCTTCTAGGGCAGTGGTCCCCAACCCCCGGTCCGCGGACCGGTGCTGGGCCGTGGAGTACCTGGCACTGGGCCACGCAGCGGCCGGGGGACAGGAACGCTGCAGCGCAAAGGCTCCTGGGCCGTGCGCAATGGGCCTGCGCAAAAGCTCCTGGGCCGTGGCCCCACCCCTGCGCGCGCTCAGCGGGCCGCGGCGATAAAAAGGTTGGGGACCACTGTTCTAGGGTGTTAGCTATTCCTGCCAGCTTCATATCATCTGCAAATTTGGTGATTTCTAGTCCTCACGACCACAATAACAATGTCTTCCATAACATATTATATTTTATTATATTGTATTGTATCGTATCATACTGTACTATGCTAAATTATACTATACTATATTTTATTGTACTAAATGATATTATTTAGTATACTGTACTGTACTATCCTATTATAATCACTGCTGTGAGAGAGCAACCAGGAAGTCCTTGGGCCAAAGGACTCTCCCTCCTGCCTTGCAAAGCAGCTCGAGAAAACGCTGCTATTTCCTCTGCAGACCTTCCGAAGTCCATATTTTTAACCTTCGGTGAGTTGTCAACCCTCCGTGCTCTCTTAAAACAAATTAAGTGAAAATTGAATTAATAGTGGTGGGTGCGGAGTGAATTTTTTTTTTTTTAATCATCCCGAGATCGTGAATCTTGCTCTGAAGAAAAGCTATGTATTGCATCTCTCGGTGCCCCCCTTCCCCCCCCCCCCAGCAATTGAAATCTTTATATTAAGCATAAGCTGGACGGCGATTTCTTTCATCTAAATTATGAACATGCAGACGGGCGGCAGATTTCAGCTAGGAAGAATTTCTCTGCGTCAGGGTTTAAAACTTTCTGGAAAGATGTACAGGTTGGCTTGAAAATGTTGTCAACACACAAAAGATCCAATAAAAGGCATTGGATTAAGGAGTGGAGAGATTCAGGTTGAAATTCACCCATCAGTAACCATCTAAGCAACCTGAGTGGAGCCTCCAGTGATGGAGCACCCACAACTTCTGGTGGCAAGCTGTTCCACTGGTTAATCGTTGTCACTTTTAGGACGCTTCTCCTTAATTCCAGGTTACTTCTCTCCATGATTAGTTTCCATCCATGGGGATGCTGGCAGGTAGCAAACACTGATTTGTAGCTAATAACTTGGAACTCACCCTTGCTTGGTCTTAGCCAAAGATCAGGAAGAACCAGTTGCAGAGAGGACCCTGGATTTGAACCCAGGCCTCCTGAGTATAGAGCAGAATTTAAACCCTGGATTTGCTGCTTTTCCACAGGATATTCTATCCACTTGCCATCTTTCATGGCTCTGTAGTACACTGTCCCATTCAAACAATCTTGGGAAACCCAGCACCATTATGAGTTGAACATTTTCTGATGCTTATTTGAATTAATGCGGTCTTTTATAGGTGACTTTGTAAAGTCAGGATGGGAGCCTTGATAGCGCCATCAAAACTCTAGGGTCCTTGGTGCTCTCTGAGCTTGGTTGTTTTCTTGCAGACATTTCTTTATCCAACTAAGTAACACCATCAGTGCTAGAAGGGAGGGAGGAAGAGGAGGAGGAGAACTGTAGAGTCCTTAGTGCTCTGTGAGTTTTGTTGTTTTCTTGCAGACATTTATTTATTTATTTTATTTATTGGTTCAATTTATATGCCGCCCTTCTCCGGAGACTCAGGGTGGCTTACAATGCTTTAAGCAATAGCCTTCATACTTTTGTATATACCTGCTTAGTAGGGCTTTCGCCCCCCCCCACCCCCCAAGCTGTGTTCTTTTTTATACTGTAAGGTCCCAAAATACACTTGAGTCACCAGAATGCCAAAGAGAGAGACTCAAGACGAGGCTTGCAAAAAAAAACAGATTTTATTTACGGCCAAAAACAAAATACTGGGTGGAACTATATCCAGAACATACAGATACAATGCATGCGAGGAAATAGCCACACCTTGGGGAAGGTATGGCGTCCTTTTATACCCTCAGAGACGTCAGCTTAGTACCCAATTCTGGCCTCCTAATTTAGGTTTGTGTATTCCTTGTGTTGGAAGAAACATCCTTCTGGGTTCTGCTCCAAGTGGGGAAAACAGACACTGGAAACATGGAGACTGCTTGGAAAGATGGTTTAATGGTGGACAGGATCACATGGCTTGAGTTCCTGAACAGAAAAGGGGGGCAGATACAGTAAATCCTCGGGTTTTTATGCTCTCTCTGGCTCTGCATTTCTTGGGGCCCCGAAAGAGTATCCTGATTGGACTCCCAGGGGGTGGGGGGGTCTTAGCTAGCCGATGGTCACATGTGCTTCCCAGGTCACATGTGGTGAGTTTCTGCTGCTATTGTGTAGAGGGCTAATCCTATCTTTGTTGGATCTTTGGCAATTCCTACTAATCCTATCTTTGTTGGATCTTTGGCCTGCCTGAAGGAGGCAGATCTTTGTTATGTAGAGTAGACTGGCCCAGGCCTTAATGGCCCATTGACAAAGGGTGGGGGGGCAGGAAGGTGGGAGCTGCTTTGTCTGTAAAATATGCTTCTCCATTTCTCATCCAGGGAAATATAATATTCTGCCTTTTTCATATTTCCTAAAATATTTCACTCTTCCAGGAAAGGGGTGGGTGCTAACTTCCTACACTTGTTGCCCTGCAAGGGGGAATAGAAACTTCCCAATTAGTCATCTTGAGCATTTCTTTGTTTACTCAATTGGCCACTTTGGCCCCTGGCTCTGGAAGACCCAGGAGTTTATCCAGATCAAACATAAATTAGGACTGAGGTGTAAATTATCCCTTGGAGATATGTACCATGCTCTTAGATGGCACAAGAAAAAACAGGGAGAAGATTGATATGGGTTCAGGTCAGATGGCAGGGACATATGTTTGACAAATACCAGATACATTACAGAGGCCTAATAACAGAATATGTTTGTTACAGGAGATACAAATATAAAGGCATAATACATGTGATACAAATACAAAGGCATATATGTATTGCAGGAACCTAATGGTTACAGAATCTAGTATACCAGCATATCATATTCTAGTATTATTTATTATATCCTTATTATTGTTTCCCTTCAATACAAAGTCAGCTTATTGCCCCCACAATCCGGGTCCTCATTTCATTATTTATGAGGGACATTTCATGACCCTAATAAATAATACCATCAGTAGAAGAGAGTGAGGTCTGCAGAGTGGAAGAGGAGGATTGTGGAGTCCTTGGTGCTTCCTAAGCTTGGTTGTTTTCTTGCAGACATTTCATGACCCAACTACATAATATCATCAATGCTAGAAGGGAATGGAGTCTGCAGAGTATAGTAGTAGTAGTAGGATTATTGGGTCCTTCATGCCAGGGGTGAAATGTAAAATCTGTTATACCGGTTCTGTGGGTGTGGCTTGGTGGGGAGGGTAATGTGACTTGGTGGGCATGGCCAACTTTTTTTTAAAAAAAACTTTTGAAAGGATTTTTTCTAATGCTTTGAAAAGCCTCTCTGCCGATCAGGGAACTCAGCTGGGATCGTCAGAGACTTTTCAAAGCATTTTTTTACCACCTCTTCGGCCAAGAGGTTGCAGAAAAAAATGCTTTGAAAAGCCTCTGAGGATCCCAGCTGAGCCGCACGATCATCAGAGGCTTTTTTTTTTACTTTTAAAAGCATTTTTTCATCGGAAGAGGTTGTAGAAAAAATGCTTTTAAAAGTAAAAAAAAAAAAGCCTCTGATGATCTTGCAGCTCAGCTGCGCATGGTGGGGGGGGGGAGGAATTTTTGCTACCCGTTCTCCGAACCACCCGCCGCCATCGCTACCGGATCAGGCAATCCGGTCCGAACCATTTCACCCCTTCTTCATGCTCTCTGAGCTTAGTAATTTTCCTGCAGACGTTTCATTGCCGAACTAGGTAGTATCATCAGTACTAAAGGAAGTGCTAAAGGAACAGGGACTTTCCCTATTAGTGTTCATGGGAGGGTTCTTGATTGCAGCATAAAATAAAACTTCTTGATTATTGGTCTAGTATTAAGATAAATGGATGGATGATAGATAGATAGATAGATAGATAGATAGATAGATAGATAGATAGATAGATAGATAGATAGATAGATAGAATACAAAGGAGGATGGATGATAGATAGATAGATAGATAGATAGATAGATAGATAGATAGATAGATAGATAGATAGATAGATAGATAATAGGAAGGAAGATGGATGATAGATAGGAAGGAAGGAAGGAAGATAAATTATAGAGAGATAGACAGACAGACAGACAGACAGACAGACAATAGGAAGGAAGGAAGATGGATGATAGATAGATAGATAGATAGATAGATAGATAGATAGATGATAGATAGATTAGGAAGGAAGGAAGATGGATGATAGATAGATAGATAGATAGATAGATAGATAATAGGAAGGAAGATGGATGATAGATAGGAAGGAAGGAAGATAAATGATAGAGAGATAGACAGACAGACAATAGGAAGGAAGGAAGATGGATGATAGATAAGTAGATAGATAGATAGATAGATAGATAGATAGATAGATAGATAGATAGATAATAGGAAGGAAGATGGATGATAGATAGGAAGGAAGGAAGGAAGATAAATTATAGAGAGATAGACAGACAGACAGACAGACAGACAGACAATAGGAAGGAAGGAAGATGGATGATAGATAGATAGATAGATAGATAGATAGATAGATAGATAGATAGATAGATAGATAGATAATAGGAAGGAAAAGATGGATGATGATAGATAGATAGATAGATAGATAGATAGATAGATAGATAGATAGATAGATAGATGATAGATAGATTAGGAAGGAAGGAAGATGGATGATAGATAGATAGATAGATAGATAGATAGATAGATAGATAGATAATAGGAAGGAAGATGGATGATAGATAGGAAGGAAGGAAGATAAATGATAGGGAGATAGATAGACAGACAGATAATAGGAAGGAAGGAAGATGTCAGATAGATAGATAGATAGATAGATAGATAGATAGATAGATAGATAGATAGATAGATAGATAGATAGATAGATAGATAGATGATAGATAATAGGAAGGAAGGAAAAGATGGATGATAGACAGACAGACAGACAATAGGTAGGAAGGTAGGTGAATGGATGGATGGATGGGCAGACGGACAGACAGACAGATAAGTATCCATAGAAGAGAATATGTGAGGTTGGTTGCTTTCTTGCAGAGGGATTGAACTGGAGTCAGACCAGCGTTTGATAGCTGAAGGAGCGGTGAAATCCTCCCGGTTTGGACCGGTTTGGGCAATCCGGTAGCAATGGCGGAATAAAGCTCCGGCCACCCACCGGGGTGTCGTTATTTCCTGGTTTTAACCAGAAAGTAATGTTTTCTTTACCTTTTGCACATGCGCAGAAGGTCTGTGAATGCGGCGCGTGCATTTCCAAACCGGTAAGGAAGGTAAGTAGGTTTCACCCCTGGGCTGAAGGGCAGGTCTCCTCCTGCTGCCAAAGCTGAAACGTCTCCCGAGGTTTCCTAAGGCCTCCTCTCCAATTTTCAGGGCTTTTGAGGATAAAAAAACCCCTTCATTTTAAAGAGAGAGAGAGGGAGACTTGTTTTATTCCGAACTTCCGAAAGTACCTTTAAAATGCCCAAGTTCTGTAGAAATGGAGTTATCTTGACTCAGCAGCCCAGACAAATCGCTTCGTTCTTTTCACACACACACAAAAAAAGAAATCACATTACACAGAGCCCATGCATCAAGGGATGTGCCTGGATCAACAGCGGGGCCATCCGAGAGTGCCCTTTTTGGCGGGCTCTAATTTAAGATCCAATTAAAACCCACATGTTAAATCTTCAATTAATGAATCCATCAATTAATGGTATCAATTGATAAATGTTTTCTTCTCCTTATTAGTTTATGGGGCCTGAGATGCAAAGTAGATAGAGGGAAAATCATTAATTTTCTTCCCCCCCGTGGTGCAGGCTCACAGTGGCAACAAGAGCCTCTTAAAGCGAGCGAAGCTTTCCTCCATCCAAAGTGGACTGAGAACTGGGAACTGAGAAATGTTTGCATTTGTATAACGGGAAGTCCTCGATTTATGAGTGGGGACAGGGCAAGTCGCTAGTATGTAAGCAGAGAACAAAACCCCACTTCGTTGTAGCGCTGATGAAGTTACTTAGCTGGGTCATCAAATGTCTGCAAGAAAACAACCGATGTCGTCATCTTTTGTCTTCTGTCGTCGTCTTCTTCTTCCTCTTCTTCCTTTCTTCTTCCACCTTTCTCCTTCCTTTGTCTTCCACCTTCCTTCTTCTTCCTCTTCCTCCTTCCTCCTTCTCCCTTCTTCTTCCTCTTCCTCTTCTTCCTCCTTCCTTCTTCCTTCTTCCTCTTCTTCCTTTTTCTTCCTTCCTTTCTCCTTTCCTTCTTCCTCTTCCTCTTCCTCTTCCTCTTCCTCTTCTTCCTTTTTTCTCCTTCCTCCCTCCTTCCCTCCTCCTTCTTCTTCTTCTTCTTCTTCTTCTTCTTCTTCTTCTTCTTCTTCTTCTTCTTCTTCTTCTTCTTCTTCTTCTTCTTCTTCTTCTTCTTCTTCTTCTTCTTCTTCTTCTTCTTCTTCTTCTTCTTCTTCTTCTTTGTCTTCTTCCTCTTCTTCTTTGTCTTCTTCCTCTTCCTCTTCCACCTTCCTCCTCCACCTCTCTTCCTCCTCCTCCTCCTCCTCCTCCTCCTCCTCCTCCTCCTCCTCCTCCTCCTCCTCCTCCTCCTCCTCCTCCTCCTCCTCCTCCTCCTCCTCCTCCTCCTCCTCCTTTTTCCTCCTCCCAAACCCCCAGTCCCTTCTAGCACCAATGAGGTTATCTGGTTGGGTAATGAAATGTCTTCAAGAAAACCACCAAACTTAGAGACCACCATGAACCCCCCACCGTTCAATCCTGAAGATTCCTTTCTATCGGTAGTAATTCACTAGTTGGATTTTCCTGAACTGGCACCATCCAAAGGAATTCATACGATGGCTCTCATAATTTTCAGTCAACAGAGGGGTGTTGGGTTTTTTTGGTGAGATGTCGCTTCTAGGAACCGTAGGCCAATCCAGTCCACCCTATGATCTCCATCTTTGTGGAATCCCCAATGGATCCATCCCAGCACAGCCGATTTTTCATCTGTCTTCTTTCTTCCAGACAGTATTGAGCCATCCTGGTTTCTGTCCTTCTGTCGCTATATCCAGAACGACGTAAGCGATGGCCCGTCTCGCCGAAGTTGCATTTTGACTTTTCCCGTTTAAGGCTCCCTTGTGTGCTTTGAATTTCAAAAGCAATCTGAATGCATATTTTGGCCGGAGCCTGACATTTAATTCGCCAGCCGGGCTGCATGTCTAATGATCAATTTATAAATGCCTTTTTTTGATGTAAAGCTGCAGATAATTGGCATTAGCGGATTCTTTGCCAGGGCTGTTGATCACCCACTGCTTCTGCCAACGTCGATGAGACGCGGGGTGCTTTGGGACACAGTGAAATGAGAAATTATATTTGCTAGGGAGAAAGAAACCCTGTACCATTTCAGACAAATGGTTGCTCAGTAGCTTGACCCCCTCCTCTCTGTGGCAGCCCCTCAAATATTGTAACACTGCTATCCTGTCTCCCCTGGTCCTTCTCTTCACTAGACTAGCCATGCCCAGTTCCTGCAACCGTTCATCGTATGTTTTAGCCTCCAGTCCCCTCATCAACTTAGTTGCTCTTCTTTGCACTTTTTCTAGAGTCTCCACATCTTTTTTTATAGTGTGGTGACCAAAACTGGTTGCAGTACTCTAGGTGTGGTCTTCCTAAGGCTTTATAGAGTGGTCTTAGTACCTACCTTGATCCTGACCGTATCCCTCTGTTAATACAATTTAGGATTGCATTGGCTTTTTTGGCTGCCGCTGCACACTGCTGGCTCATATTTAGCTGGCTGTCCACTAAGACTCCAAGATCCCTCTCACGGTTACTGCTATTAAGCTTAGTTTCACCCAGTCTATAAGTGTACTTATGGTTTTTCTTGCCTAAGTGTAAGACTTTACTTTTCTCTCCATTGAATTTCATTTTGTTAGATAGGGCCCAGGGTTCAAGTCTGTCAAGATCCATCTGGATCTTGAGCCTATCTTCTAGGGCAGGGGTCAGCAACCTGCGGCTCCGGAGCCTCATGTGGCTCTTTGGGCCCTCAGCTCGGGTTCCCGGTCAAGTGATCCCACCACTGGCTGGCCCTGCCCCTCGCCCTCCCCTCCCAGTCACTCCTCTCCTGGCCTGAGAAGGTAAGGGTGACGGCGGGGGATGGAGAAGCAGCCGGGGCAGAGACAACGAGATACAGAGAGAGGGGAAGAAAGAGAGACATAGAGAGAGAGCGAGAGGGAGAGATGTCAAAAGAATTTTTTTTTTAATTTGATTTATATGCTCTTCTCTTCTCCGGAGACTCAGGGCGGCTTACAAGGCGTTAAGCAATAGCCT
>NC_142064.1:4595000-4702500 GCF_059756535.1 Pantherophis guttatus
AGGATGGACAACAGTGGCCCCTTTAGGACTTGTGGACTTCAACTCTCAGATTTCCCGAGCCAGCAGGAAAATCTATCCCATACACCAAGCTCTGTCGCCATTTGTGTCTTTTCCCACAAGCTGTTTTATATGCGTTTGAAATAAGTTGTAGAATAAGGGCACCAAGTATGCCAATTCCTCCTCCTCCTCCTCCTTCTCTCCACAAACCCCACACTGATGATGTTACCTACTTGGGTCATGAAACGTCTTCAAGAAGACCACCAAGCTCAGAGAGCATCAAGTATGCCAATTCCTCCTCTTTCTCTTCCTTCCTTCCTTCCTTCCTCCTCCTCCTCCTCCTCTCCACGAACCCCAGACTGCTGGTGTTGCCTACTTGGGTAAGGAAAAGTCCGCAAGAAAACCACCAAGCTTAGCAAGCACCGAGGACTCCTCAAGAAAAGGTTTGTTGTGAGAATTATTTATTTATTTATTTATTTATTTATTTATTTATTTATTTATTTATTTATTTATTTATTTATTTTATTTATTTTTATATGCCGCCCTTCTCCGGAGACTCAGGGCGGCTTACAATGCGTTAAGCAATAGCCTTCATACTTCTGTATATTTTTTATACAAAGTCAGCTTATTGCCCCCACAAACCGGGTCCTCAATTTACCTACCTTAGAAAGGATGGAAGGCTGAGTCAACCTTGAGCCTTGGAGAGAATCGAACCAGCAGTAATTGCAGGCAGCTGGATGTTAAATGCTGCATTAGTAGGAGGCATTAGCCTCCTACGCCACTCAGGCTCTGAGTGAGAGAGGCTCTTAGAGAGAGAGAATGGGGTAGAAATCAAACTGTGAAACTTAAAGTAGGACAACCAGAATTCCTTTCAACGATCCCTTAACTTCTTCCCATCAGGAACTGCAATATGCCTAAAATTCAGGATCAACCCATTAAAATTCATTAAAGCCCCTTTTCCAGCTATTTAGCAAATGTTGAAGAAAAGAGAGCCGTTGCCTCGCCTGCTCCTTCCAGTGGCCTCTTTGAATATAATTAACCCTTATTCATGGGTCTCTTCTTCCAACTAATCTTTCCACCCTGCGCTGTCCAATGCATTTTTAATACCGTGGCTAATTCTGGCATCCCAAATCCCTGGTGTGCTCCTGAGACAACAAGGCTTTGACAAAAGGGAAGGAAGGAAAGGGAAGAAAGAAAGAAAGAAAGAAAGATGGAAGGAAAAAGGAAAGAGAGAGAGAGAGAGGAAGGAAGGAAGGAAGGAAGGAAGGAAGGAAGGAAAAAAGGAAAGCAGAAAAGGAGAGAAGGAAAGAGGGAGAGAGAGAGAGAAGGGGACAGGGAAAGAGAAAGGAAAAAGTTATGAAAGTGAAAGGGAAGGAAGGAAGGAAGGGGGGAGGGAGGGTTAGGGAGGGAAGGAAGGAGATGGAAGGGAGGGAGGGAGGAAAGAAGGAGGGAAGGTAGGTAAAGGAAGAAGGAAAGAAGGAAAGAAAGAAAGAAGCAAGGAGAAAGGAAAGAAAGGAAAGGAAAGGAGAAGGAAGGAAGGAGAAAGGAAAGAAAGGAAAGAAGAAAAGGAAGGAAGGGGATAGAAGGAAGGAAGGAAGGAAGGAAGGAAGGAAGGAAGGAAGGAAGGAAGGAAGGAAGGAAGGAAGGAAGGAAGGAAAAACTGTGAAGTCCTTGGTGTTCTCTGAGCTTGGCTATTTCCTTGCAGACATTTCATGACTCAACTAGGTAACAGCATCAGTGATTTGCAATCTATTTATTTTGGTTTTGAAGGAACAAGATTTTCAGACTCTGGGAAGAAAACACCCAGCTGAAAAGCTGTGTCTAATGCTTCGGTACAAGCTCCTTCCTGTGAGTCCATTCCCTCTGGAGGTAGCTTCCAAAAACACAAGAGACCCGTATCCAAACAGTCGGCAGGTAACATCAGAAGACGATCAGGTGTTGGCTAACGGTGGTCGCGAGAAAGTCCTCACACTCCTTGTTATTGTTTACGAGCACCGCAAGAGAGGCAAAAAGCACATGTAGCCGGTGATTAACCGGAAATTATATTGTTGCTGTAATTAGGGGAAAAAAAAAACATCATTTGCTCTACTCAACTGCACCGGGATGATCAGAGAGAAAAGGTGATTAGATAAAACCAGGGAGCGAAAGCAAAACCAGAAGTGGGGGGAGAAAATCCAGAGCTTTCCAAGGCAATGCAATGGGAACATTCCTGATTAAGGTAAGGTTCTACATTTAGGCAGGGAAAACAAAATGCACAGGTACAGTATAGGTGGTACCTTGCTCAATAGTTGTAACTCTGAGAGGGATCTTGGAGTCCTGGTGGACAACCATTTAAATATGAGCCAGCCGTGTGCAGCAGCTGCCAAAAAAGCCAACACAGTTCTGGGCTCCATCAACAGAGGGATAGAATCAAGATCACGTGAAGTGTTAATCCCACTTTATAAGGCCTTGGTAAGGCCTCACTTGGAATACTGCATTCAGTTTTGGTCACCACGATGTAAAAAAAGATGTTGAGACTCTAGAAAGAGTGCAGAGAAGAGCAACAAAGATGATGAGGGGACTGGAGGATTATACATATGAAGAACGGATGCAGGAACTGGGCATGGCTAGTTTAATGAAAAGAAGGACTAGGGGAGACATGATAGCAGTCTTCCGATATCTCAGGGGCTGCCCCAAAGAAGAGGGAGTCAAGCTATTCTCCAAAGCACCTGAGGGCAGGACAAGAAGCAATGGGTGGAAACTAATCAAGGAGAGAAGCAAACTAGAATGAAGGAGAAATTTCCTGACATTGAGAACAATTAATCAGTGGAACAACTTGCCTCCAGAAGTTGTGAATGCTCCAACACTGGAAGTTTTTAAGAAGATGTTGGATAATGATTTGTCTGAAGTGGTGTAGGGTTTCCTGCCTAAGCAGGGGGTTGGACTAGAAGACCTCCAAGGTCCCTTCCAACTCTGTTATTCTCTTCTATTCTATTCTATTCTCTTCTATTCTATTCTATTCTCTTCTCTTCTATTCTATTCTATTCTATTCTATTCTATTCTATTCTAAATTCTAAGCAGAACATCGAAGGCAGAACCAAGAGACGGGCAGACCGATTGGCATAGTCTACAACTTCTCCTCCTCCTTAACGTCAATTAATCAGCATATGAGAAACTACTTATCGGGGAAGCAGAAAGGATTAGTGGACTAGTCTGCATTGCAGTGGTGGGAAGATGTTCTTCTCCTTTTTGGCAAGTTCTTTATCTTCCTTCTGAATCCAAGAAAAAAATTAACGTTTGCAAACAGGCTAGGAACAGAGTCGAATGGAGTAACAGAACAACAGAGTTGGAAGCAACCTAGGTAGTTTCTCAATCATCCAGGTCATGGTTGTCCCAAAAGGTGCTTTTCCAAAAGGCAACTGGACTTTCTTGACACCAAGAAAAGCCTTTTGGGTCCAGGTTTAGAGACTTTCAGATAATTGTTTGAGAAGCCACCAAGAATGTGAATCGTCTGAAAATTGTAACACAGGGTGTCAAACTCAAGGCCTGCGGACCACATCCGGCCCGTGATGTGGTCGGATCCAGCCCGCAGGCCCTCCTGGAAAATGTAAGGGGCAGTGGTGAAATCTAATTTTTTTTACTACCAGTTCTGTGGGCGTGGCTTGGTGGGCGTGGCAGGGGAAGGATACTGCAAAATCCCCATTCCCTCCCCATTCTGGGGCCAGCCTAAGGTGGTACTTGCCGGTTCTCCAAACTACTCAAAATTTCTGCTACCAGTTCTCCAAAACCTGTCAGAACCTGCTGGATTTCACCCCTGGTAAGGAGCCAGCCCGTATCGCTTTGGCCTGGTCTACCAGCACCACTTCGGCCCAGTCTACCCAATGCAAAGAGGCAACATTGAGCCAGTGTGGCTTCGGCCTGGTCTACACAGCAGTTAAATCCTCTGAAGTCTGCTACCGGTTCTGTGAGTTTGCTACCGAGCGCCTGAGGCGTGCCCGCGCAACGCTAAGAAAGTAACATTTTGAAGCCTTCCAAGTCTGCAAAGGTAAATAGAACAGTGAGGGGGGAAGGAATCCACTGTGCCACGTGATTTAGATTAACTAGAAAGCAGGAGATCCAACGATTCTAGCTAATATAAATTGCGCGTCACAGCTGATGGTTGAAAATACCGGTTCACCTGAACCGGTAGCATTTTTTTTTTACGACTGGTTCAGATGAACCGGTCGAAACCAGTAGCATTTCACCCCTAGGTCTACCCAATGCAAAGAGGAAACATTGGGCCAGCGTGGCTTCGGCCAGATCTACCCAATGCAAAGAGGAAACATGCCAGCAGTTTGGGGAGTGGCGTCAACCCAGATGGCCACGCCCACCCAATCAGCCACGCTCCCTCGGGCCCCCCAATGTCAACCACAGCCCTAATGGGGCCCTCAATGAAATTGAGTTTGACATCACTGTTCAAGTCCAACACCCTGCTCAAGCAGGAAACCCCATGTCATTTCAGACAAATGGCTGCCCAGTCTCTTCTTCAAAGCTTCCAGTGATGGAGCACTCAGAACTTCTGGTGGCAGGCTGTTCCACTGGTTAATTGTTCTCACTGTCGGGAAATTCCTCCTTAATTCTAGGCTGCTTCTCTCCTGGATGAGTTTTCATCCGTTGCTTCTTGTCCTGCCTTCGGGTGCTTTGGCGAATCTGTTGACCCCCTCTTCTTTGTGGCATACCCTTAGAGAATCTACAGTTTTCTCTAGATCACCCTGCATGATTTCCCTCAGACACTCCCTCCCCCTCATAATCTTCCTTCCTTCCTTCCTTCCTTCCTTCCTTCCTTCCTTCCTTCCTTCCTTCCTTCCTCCCTCCCTCCCTCCCTCCCTCCCTCCCTTCCTCTCATTCCCATTTTCCTTCCTTCCTCTCTCCCTCATTCCCATTTTCCTTCCGTTCCATCTTCTTTGATCAGTTTTGATCAGCAAGGAGATCCCTTCAAGCAGCCTTATTCAATAAAGCTCATCCACCTAAACCATTTAAAAGCATCCCTCCTAAGAGTCTTAACCCAGGAAAAGTCCAATCCCTGTTTTTTCTGCAGTCCTAACTATCCGTTGAAGTCTCTGCTTGCCCTGTTTCGTTGCCGTGCCAAACCAGAAAGTTATCGAAGCGCAAATAACATAGTCAATAATTCCTCCGTAGGACTATATCAGCAGCTCCTTGGGAAGTGTGGCCTCACCAGTTCAGTGTGAAGCGGTACCATCACTTCCTGTGCGGACTGAACAGAAAACATTCTCAGCTGCCATCTGGAGGTACCCAGTGAAAATAAGTCCCTCTACTCATCCCTTGGAATAAAATAATCTTCCCATCCTTCTGGCAGGATCCTTTTCTTCCCTCAGCTCCAACTGGTCTAGCCTCACATAACATCTTTTGTCTGGGCCTGGCTGAAGCAGAGATTCTTTATATTCTGCTATTATTATTAGAATGGAATGGAAGGGAATGGAAGGGAAGGGAAGAGAAGGGAAGGGAATGCAAAATAAGAAAAGAGAAGAGAATGCAGAATGCAGAATGCAGAATGCAGAATAAGAAGAAAAGATAAGAAAATGCAGCATAAGAAGAGAAGAGAATTCAAAATAAGAAGAGAAGAGGATGCAAAATAAGAAGAGAAGAGAATTCAAAATAAGAAGAGAAGATAATGCGGCATAAGAAGAGAAGAGAATGCAGAATAAGAAAAGAGAAGAGAATGCAGAATAAGAAGAAAAGAAAATGCAGCATAAGAAGAGAAGAGAATTCAAAATAAGAAGAGAAGATAATGCAAAATAAGAGAAGAGAATGCAGAATAAGAAAAGAGAAGAGAATGTAGAATAAGAAGAAAAGAAAAGAAAATGCAGCATAAGAAGAGAAGAGAATTCAAAATAAGAAGAGAAGATAATGCAAAATAAGAGAAGAGAATGCAGAATAAGAAAAGAGAAGAGAATGTAGAATAAGAAGAAAAGAAAAGAAAATGCAGCATAAGAAGAGAAGAGAATTCAAAATAAGAAGAGAAGAGAATGCAGAATATGAAGAGAAGAGAATGCAGAATAGGATAGGATAGGATAGAATAGAATAGAATAGAATAGAATAGAATAGAATAGAATAGAATAGAATAGAATAGAGCTGGAAGGGATCTTGGAGGTCTTCTAGTCCAGCCCCAGGAGAACCAGGAGAACCTATCCCATTTCAGACAAATGGCCGTCCAATCTCTTCTTAAAAACAATGTGTATTTCTACAATACTTGTTTTATTTATTGATTGATTTATCGCATTTTTAAACCACCCAGATTCCTCCTAAATACGGAGGTTGTATAACTACAGTAGTGCCAAGAATAGAATCGGAGGCTTCGTTCTTCTATTCTCTCCTGGAAATTAAGAAACGGCACAGAGCTAAAGCAATTACAGTTTGCGTATTTGCTTAGTTTTGGTATTTCTCTCCCACATGTGTTATTCCAAGGCAATTATCATGTTTCTTCACTTCCTTCTTTTCTTCCTTCCTTCCCACTTTCCCACTTTCCCTCCTTCTCCTTCCTGCCTTCCTCTCCCTTCTTTCCTCCCTGCCTATCTGCCTTCTGGCTTCTCTCCCTCCTTCTCCCTTTTCCCCTTTCTTCCTTCCTTTCTGCCTTCTTGCCTCCCTCTTCCTTCATTCCTGCCTGCCTATCTTCCTTCTTGCCTCCCTCCTTCTCCCTTTCTCCCTTTCTCCCATTCTTCCTGCCTTCCTGCCTGCCTCCCTCGCCCTTCTTTCCTTCCTGCCTATCTGCCTTTTTTTTTTTTTTTGCTTTAATTTATATGCCGCCCTTCTCTGGAGACTCAGGGCGGCTTACAATGCCTGAAGCAATAGCCTTCATACTTCTGTATATTTATACAAAGTCAGCTTATTGGCCCCACAATCTGGGTCCTCATTTCACCTACCTTTGAAAGGATGGAAGGCTGAGTCAACCTTGAGCCTGGTGAGATTTGAACTTGCAGTAATTGCAAGCAGCAGATGTTAATAACAGTGCTTTAGTCCACTGTACTACACGCTGTTCTTGCCGCTCTCCTCCCTTTCTCCCCTTTTCCCTTTTTTTCTTCCTTCCTTCCTTCCTTCCTTCCTTCCTTCCTTCCTTCCTTCCTTCCTTCCTTCCATTACCCTTCCTCCCCCTTCCTTCCTTCCTTCCTTCCTTCCTTCCTTCCTTCCTTCCTTCCTTCCTTCCTTCCTTCCTTTCTTCCTTCCTTCTCTTCCTTGAGCCATGCTGTGAAGTGGTATATAAGTCTAAGTGCTATTGCTATTCCTTCCTTATCTTCTTTCCTTCCTTCCTTCCTTCCTTCCTTCCTTCCTTCCTTCCTTCCTTCCTTCCTTCCTTCCTTCCTCTTTCCTTCCTTCCTTCCTTCCCTTTCCCTCTGCTGCAAAAGAAGCCTAATTTAGCTAGAGGAGGCCACATTTAATCCGGAGAACTTTCCACATATGCTTTGATGTCTAACTGGCCATGTAAATGTGTTCAATCACAGAATAAACTTAATGTGCAACATTAAGGGGCCAGGCCATCCATGTGCCGAGTCACAGGTCTGGATGGGTCAGTGTACATGAACTTGACCAAAAAGACATGAAACATTACAAAAGGCTTCGTCGGTAGACTGGAATCCTGCTTGAGCTTGAAATTTAGCAGTCCTTATTTTCTGTCATTAAAAGGACAAGACCTCCGTTTTCAAGACTTTCATTACTTTTCTTCCTTTTTCTCAACTCCATGCTGTGTGCACCATTTCCCTTTGGGGCAACTGTTCAGATCATTCCAATGTTTGCAACGTGATAGCTTTTTCCTTCCTATGACTCTTCAGCCGGAATGACTAAACTCACGGCAGCACGCTTCCCAAAATGGTTGAAAGAACCGACAATTGCCTTTCCAAAATAGCGTCTCTAAAGTTTAGTTAAGGGACGCGGTGGCTCAGTGGCTAAGATCCTGAGCTTGTCGATCGAAAGGCCGGCAGTTCAGCGGTTCGAATCCCTAGTTGCCGCGTAACAGAATGAACTCCCGTTACTTGTCCCAGCTTCTGCCAACCTAGCAGTTTGAACAGTGGTGAAATGTAAAATTTGTTCTGTGGGTGTGGTTTGGTGGGAGGGGGGGTAATGGGACTGGGTGGGTGTGGCCAACTTTTTTTTTTTTTAACTTTTAAAAGCATTTTTCCTATAACCTCTTTGGCTGATTCTATTCTACTATTTCACGTTAATGAAACATCTACAAGAAAACTACCAAGCTCAGTGGGTACCAAAGACCCCTCCTGCCATATATCGTATCGTATCGTATCGTATATCATATCATAATCAGGGTTGAAGACAGATGGCTTGATTGAATATAGCAAATGATGTTCCTAACTAGAATAGAATAGAGTTAAGAGTAGAGTAGAGTAGAGTAGAGTAGAATAGAATAGAATAGAAATGAAATATAGAATAGAACAGAACAGAATAGAATAGAATATAGAAAATGAGAATGGAATAGAGTAGAGTAGAGTAAAGTAGAGTAGAATAGAATAGAAATGAAATATAGAATAGAACAGAACAGAACAGAACAGAATAGAATAGAATAGAATAGAATAGAATAGAATAGAATAGAATATAGAAAATGAGAATGGAATAGAGTAGAATAGAGTAGAATAGAATAGAATAGAATAGAAATGAAATATAGAATAGAATAGAACAGAACAGAACAGAACAGAGCAGAACAGAGTAGAATAGAATATAGAAAATGAGAATGGAATAGAATAGAGTAGAGTAGAGTAGAGTAGAATAGAACAGAACAGAACAGAACAGAACAGAATAGAATAGAATAGAATAGAAAATATGGAATGGAATGGAATGGAATGGAAAGGAATGGAGTGGAGTGGAGTGGAGTGGAGTGGAGTAGAGTAGAGTAGAGTAGAGTAGAGTAGAGTAGAGTAGAGTAGAGTAGAGTAGAGTAGAGTAGAGTAGAATAGAATAGAATAGAATAGAATAGAATAGAATAGAATAGAATAGAATAGAATGTTTTTTATTGGCCAAGTGTGACTGGACACACAAGGAATTTGTCTTGGTGCAGATGCTCTCAGTGTACATAAAAGAAAAGATACGTTAACTAAAACAGGCTGGCAAGAAAGTACTTAAAATATTGGCATGAAACTAAGATTTATTGAAGTTACAGCATGTATAAGGCAGGCACAGCGTTTGCAGAGAATTCCCTTTCATCGCCACTGATAACTCGTCTCGCCGTTTCAAATGTATCCATCTCAATTGATAGAACGCTACAAATGCCCAATTCTTCGAAACGTGTGAAGCGAGAGGAAGAATGAGCTGCCAATTGCATCCCTGTCACATTCAGATTTGGATTGCATTCGATCCCAAATCCTGCATACAGGTAGCCTCAAATTTCGATGATTTCGTTTGCTGACTTCTGGCCATTTTTCACACTTACAACCGTTGCCTCAAAATTCTGACGCTTGGCAACGGATTCATATTTATGATGGTCATGTGATAAAATTCGAGCAGTTGGCAACTGACTTGTATTTATGACAGCTGTAGTGTCCGGGAGTCACATAATCCCCTTTTGCAACCAACAAAGTCAAGACTCCCTTAACAGCGATGTTACTAACTTAACCACTGCAGTAATTCGCTTAACAACCGTGGCAAGAAAGGTCATAACACAGGGCAGAACTCACTTAGCAACTGTCTCACTTAACAATGGACATTTTGGGCTCCGTTCGGGTCATAAGTCGAGGACTCTCTGTACTTTACTTTCGTCCCACACCTTTTCCTTTTGCAAAAGAAAAAAGAAAAGCAAGCAAGGAAATCCATCGATCGACCCCGAAAGCATTTATTGAAAATTAACGATAGGGAAGAGTGTAAAATGATAATTCACCTTCTACTTTTTAATGATAGACTATCCGGAAGGTGGAACGAAAATAAACAGAGCTGCTAAGAAAACGGTCAATTTTACGGGGCATTTCGAAGCGACCTCTTTTGACGGGATACTTTTCAAACAGTTTCAAACTTGGGAAGAGGCTGTTCTCGTGTACGAAGCTATGAGTAAATAATAATAATAAAAAACCTTCTCTGCTTTTCCATATCCTGTAAGATGAATTAAAAGACAGTCTAGCAATGACCTTTAGAAGTGACTAATTTGAATGTTTAGGTCCTTACAGGGCTACCTGTCATCACAAGTCCACATTAACAGAATAACCTTGGTGGAGCCTTGGTGGCGCAGCAGACTAAAGCACTGTTAAGTAACACCAGCTGCCTGCAATTACTGCAAGTTCAAATCTCACCAGGCTCAAGGTTGACTCAGCCTTCCATCCTTTCGAGGTAGGTAAAATGAGGACCCGGTTTGTGGGGCCAATAAGCTGACTTTGTATAAAAATATACAAAAGTATGAAGGCTATTGCTTAACGCATTGTAAGCCGCCCTGAGTCTCCGGAGAAGGGAGGGATATAAATTGAACCAATAAATAAATAAATAAATGAGCTGGAAGGGACCCTAGAGGTCTTCTAGTCCAACCCACTGCCATTTCAGACAAATGGCAAGAGCCTTGGTAGTACAGTGGTTTAAGGCACCCTGTTATTAAGCTGGTTATTAAGACCAATTGCCTGCAATTACTGCAGGTTCGAATCTCTCCAAGGCTCAAGGTTGACTCAGCCTTCCATCCTTTCTAAGGTAGGTAAATTGAGGACCCAGATTGTGGGGGCAATAAGCTGACTTTGTATAAATATACAAAAGGATGAAGGCTATTGCTGAGCACATTGTAAGCCGCCCTGAGTCTCCGGAGAAGGGCGGCATATAAATCAAAAAATGGTTGTCCAAACTCTTCTTAAAAATCTCCAGTGATGGAGCAACCACGACTTCTAAATTCTACTGATTAATTATTCTCACTGTCATGAAATTTCTCCTTCGTTCTAGGTTGGTTTTCTCCTTTATTAACAGAATAACAGAGCTGAAAAATACCTTAGAGGTCTTCTAGTCCCACCCCCTGCTCAAACAGGAGACCTTGTGCCATTTCAGACAAATAGGGGTCTAAACTTCTCTTTAAAAACTCCAGTATTGGAGCTTCCACAACTTCTGAAGGCCAGCTGTTCCACTGTTTAATTGTTCTCACTGTCTGGAAATTTCTCCTTAGTTCTAGGTTGCTCCTCTCCTTAGTTAATTTCCATCCATTGCTTCTTGTCCTGTCTTCAGGTGCTTTGGAGAATAGCTTGGCTCCCTCTTCTTTGTGGCAGCCCCTGAGATATAGGAAGACTGCTATCATGTCTCCCCTAGTCCTTCTTTTCATTAAACTAGACATACCACCGTTCTTCATAATGCAAGAATGCAAACATTCCTCCTGCCTGAGCAGGGGGTTGGACTAGAAGACCTCCAAGGTCCCTTTTCAACTCTGTCGTTCTGCAATATATTTTAGCCTCCAGTCCTCTCATCGTTTCTGTGGCTCTTTTCTGCACACTTTTATTTTTACCCTCTCTCTCAAATTTGTCAGCTCAGAAACTCACGTTCTTCCTGGTGGACCTTCAAAAAAAACACGTCCTCCTTTATCCTAAAAATAACCAGGCCTTTCAACGCTTTCCACCTTAGCAATGTAACCTGAGAATCCCTCCAGCTCCCCAATGAGAGATCGCTTGATGGTGTCCTTCTGGCTTTCAAAAAAAAACCAAAAAAAAACAAAATGAAAGGAACTAAACTAAAAAGCCAAAATTTTAAAGTGCAGGAAATAAGCCCGAAACCAATCGTGCAGTTAGTGGATTTGTGAGATATTGAGCCTCTGTGGGGTTCCTGGCGTAGCAAAGGTGTGGAAATGATATCTCAGAAGCGTGTAAGCCTTATCTCCGACATACGTGTTTACCAACCTGTCCCACGCGTGTCTCGCTTGCGAGACGCTTCGTTGGAAACTGTCAGGATTGACGCAGAGACCCCCGGCAGCAAATAAACCGGCCAGAGTTTTACGCCACGGGCCCCAAATACCCACAGCATTGTCAAAAAAAACAACAACAACAAAAAACAGGCAGGCTAGCCTCTGAAATTACGCCGTTTCCCAGCTCCAGACGCAATGCACGAGAAAATCAGACGTGGATTAATTAGGTGTGACTGTATCATTAAATTAGGATAATGAACAAACAGCTACGCATCACATCCAACTTAACATGTCAGACTTCAGTTCACCTGTCATTTTGGGGAGGGGGGAGAGAGAGAGAGAGAGAGAGAGAGAGAGAGAGAGAGAGAGAGAGAGAGAGAGAGAGAGAGAGAGAGCCCAGCCTAACCCGCAGCCTCTGTGAGAAATAGGGTATCATCCCAGTTACGTAGTTATTTCCTGGTGATAGTTTAAGAAAGAAGGAAAAAGAAAACAAGATTATTCAATACTTTAGAGACCTATACAAGTCTTCTCTCAATTTATGCTATTTTTTTTTTCTTCAAAGATGGCCATTACGGACACAAAGGCCCATTTTGGAAGCCCTGTGGATGGAACTTTGGTGACAACTTCTGAGGAAAAGAAAGAAAAAAATGAAAAAGAAAAGAGGAATATGTTATTTGCATAAGGAATGGAGGAACGGGAAGGTGAAGGAAGGAATGGAGGAATGGGACGGAGCAACGGGGGAGGAAGAGGAAGGGGAAGGAGAAGGTGGAGAAATTAGCAGACATGGTAAGATGGACCCTATCCGATCAGAGATCAAATAGTTAAGTGCCTGTTATCAAAGACTTGGAAACCTTTTCTGGATCTGGGGCTGAACACGGACGAAAAGGAAATGGGGATTTCGGGATTTGCCAATTGAAAAAGGAATGCATAAGGGATAGGCAGGCTTTATGGAATTAAGGAGGGGATGAGAAATTATAAGTTTGTTTGTTGTAAGGATTTGAAGATGCTTCTTTAATTATCTTCTTTTTTTAAAAAAAACACGGTATTGCTGTTTGCGCTTTTTCTTCCTTTTTCTTTTTTCTTAACGTTACATGTTTTCAAACGTTGCTCTTCTTTCAGTAAGCACTTCTGATCAACATTACATAAAATCGTAATAGCTTATTCGGTCAATGAAAAAAGGGAGGGAGGGAGGAAAAGAGGAGGAGGGAGGGAGGGAGGAGGGAGGAAGGAAGAAGAAGGAAGGGAGGAAGGAATTGGAAGAGAGGAAGGAAGGAGATGGAAAGAGGGAGGAAACGAGGAAGGAAGGAGATGGAAGGGAGGGAGGGAGGAAGGAGAAGGAAGGAAGGGAGGAGTTGGAAAGAAGGGAGGAAACAAGGAGAAGGAATGAAGGAAGGAGATGGAAGGGGGGGAGGAAACAAAGAGATTGAAGGGAGGGAGGAAACAAGGAGAAGGAAGAAAGGAGATGGAAGGGAGGGAGGAAGGAAGGAGATGGAAAGGAGAGAGGAAAGAAGGGGAAGGAAGGAAGGAAGGAAGGAAGGAAGGAAGGAAGGAAGGAAGGAAGGAAGGAAGGAAGGAAGGAAGGAAGGAAGGAAGAAAAAAGAAGAATTTAAAAAGGAATAGGCTTCTTGGAAATTCAGGAAAAAGCCATTGACCATTAATCTGTGCTAAACTATAACAATACCACCCTATGAGATGTCATCGCATTTGTGATAGCGAAACAGATTCTTTTAAATCGACATGGATCCCTAGAAACTCATAAGGCAGGGGTATCAAACTCAAGGCCCGGGGGCCAAATCAGGCCCGTGGGGTGCTTAGATCTGGCCCATGGAGCCCGCCTTGAAACAGCAAAGGATTGACCCGCAGTGCCTCTGCCAGCGAAAACGGAGCTTGGGAGAGCCACGCGTGGCTCGCCTGGGTTCCGTTTTCAGCCACGACAGCCTCCTGCAGCGCTCTGCTAGCAAAAACGGAGCCCAGGTGGGCCGTATGGCAAAGGGTTGCAGGAGGTCGTCATGGCCAAAAATGGAGCCTTAATGAGCGACATAGAGCTGGCCACACCCACCCTGACCATGTCCCCAGTCACACACACACACACACACACACACACACACACACACACCCCAGCCTGCATTTGGCTCTGCATTTAAAAAGAGCCTTGGTAGTACAGTGGTCTAAAGCACCCTGTTATTAAGACCAGCTGTCTGCAATTACTGCAGGTTCGAATCTCGCCAGGCTCAAGGTTGACTCAGCCTTCCATCCTTTCTAAGGTAGGTGAAATGAGGACCCAGTTTGTGGGGGCAATAAGCTGACTTTGTAAAAATATACAAAAGAATGAAGGCTATTGCTTAACGCATTGTAAGCCGCCCTGAGTCTCTGGAGAAGGGCGGCATATAAATCAAATTTTTTTTAAAAAAAGTGGTTAATATACCCTAATAATTTTTTCCCCCATAAAGTTTATAACATACATGGGACCTCTGCTTCACGCATTGCCAAACAGCCCAAATGCAAAATCTGTTGCTTTAAAACCCAATGTTGACAGTAGGGCCAGTCTGTAAATTTTGGATTTTTAAGGCTGCCGTTATATGCTTCCTCTCTCCCTTCCCCCTCCCTCCCTCATTTCCTTCCTTCCTTCCTTCCATCCTTCCTTCCTTCCTTCCTTCCTTCCTTCCTTCCTTCCTTCCTTCCTTCCTTTTGTTTCTTTCTCTTACTTTCCTCCCCTTCCTTCCTTCCTTCCTTCCTTCCTTCCTTCCTTCCTTCCTTCCTTTCCAAATATTTCCCTCAACACTGTCAAACTAGTTACTAAATCTGCATTACTATTAATCTTCTCATCGTTCCCATCACCCATCTCCTCCCACCTATGACTGCATGACTGTAACCTTGTTGCTGGTATCCTTAAGATTCATATTGACTGTTTCCTAATATGATTTGATTGCTTATTTGTTCCCTATGACTATCATTAAGTGTTGTACCTTATGATTCTTGACAAATGTATCTTTTCTTTTTATGTACACCGAGAGCGTATGCACCAAGACAAATTCCTTGTGTGTCCAATCACACTTGGCCAATAAAGAATTCTATTCTATTCTATTCTATTCTATTCTATTCTATTCTATTCTATTCTATTCTATTCTATTCTATTCCATTCCATTCCATTCTATTCCCTCCCTCCTTCCTCCTGTTTCTTTCCCCTTCCTTTCTTCCTTCCTTCCTTCCTTCCTTCCTTCCTTCCTTCTTTCCTTCCTTCCTTCTTTCTGTTCTGTTCTATTCTATTCTATTCTATTCTATTCTATTCTATTCCATTCCATTCCATTCCATTCCATTCCATTCTATTCCCTCCCTCCTTCCTCCTGTTTCTTTCCCCTTCCTTCCTTCCTTCCTTCCTTCCTTCCTTCCTTCCTTCCTTCCTTCCTTCTTTCTATTCTATTCTATTCTATTCTATTCTATTCTATTCCCTCCCTCCATCCTCCTGTTTCTTTCCCCTTCCTTCCTTCCTTCCTTCCTTCCTTCCTTCCTTCCTTCCTTCGTTCTATTCTATTCTATTCTATTCTATTCTATTCTATTCTATTCTATTCTATTCTATTCTATTCTATTCCCTCCATCCTCCTGTTTCTTTCCCCTTCCTTCCTTCCTTCCTTCCTTCCTTCCTTCCTTCCTTCCTTCCTTCCTTCTATTCTATTCTATTCTATTCTATTCTATTCTATTCTATTCTATTCTATTCCATTCCATTCCATTCCATTCCATTCCATTCTATTCCCTCCCTCCATCCTCCTGTTTCTTTCCCCTTCCTTCCTTCCTTCCTTCCTTCCTTCCTTCCTTCCTTCCTTCTTTCTATTCTATTCTATTCTATTCTATTCTATTCTATTCTATTCTATTCTATTCTATTCCCTCCATCCTCCTGTTTCTTTCCCCTTCCTTCCTTCCTTCCTTCCTTCCTTCCTTCCTTCATTCTATTCTATTCTATTCTATTCTATTCTATTCTATTCTATTCTATTCTATTCTATTCTATTCTATTCTATTCTATTCTATTCTATTCATTTGTTTAAAACTTCAAAATTTGCTGATGCCTAGACCCAAACAAGATCCTGTCCTTTCGGGAAACGAAGAGAGAGAGAGAGAGAGAAAATAAAATAAGCGATCACCCTTGGAAGTTTTTATCCGTTGCAACTTGCCTGGCCAAGAAACTGTTTTGTGGGAGAGAGTGGTGATTTTTTTTTTCCTCATCATTGTTTGATTCCGGGCTGTGCTTCCAAATTCTACCAAATGTTATCTAAAAGAAAGAAGACAGGCTGTGCTTTGTTCTCGCAGGCTTCCTCTAAACAATTTCCAGAAGGGGCAGCTTTGTTGGCTTGAGGTTGGTGTGCCTCCACAAAACAAAGCAGATTTTTGTGGCATCTTCAAATGAAACAGAAGCCATCCGGACGTCAGCGAGTCTTTCAAGGGAAGCTCCTGCAAGCTCCCTTGATTTATTTGCTTGATAGAAAAGGAGGAAAAGGGGGCCACTCAGGCCAGATTTTCGACGGCCCCTGAAATGTTCACAGGATCCAGCGATGAGGCTGGCAGCTGCCTGGATGTAACTGTAGTACAGTAGATCATCGTGGAAAACATGTTTCTATCTTGGGATCCTTATGCAGATGAGAATATGAAGAGCCCCATTGCACTGGCATAGGATTATGGGGTTGAAATTCTCTGTGTATGAAGGGGTTGTTTTCTGGACACACGTACCTGGCCATCAACCTTTAGCAAGTTTCATGAAATTAGCTTTATTGGAGAAGAAACATTTTCCTTTCTTCTTTCCTTCCCTCCATCTTTTTCTTCCTTCCTTCCTTCCTTCCTTCCCTCCTTCCTTCTTTCCTTCCTTCTGTTTCTTTCTCCATCTTTCCTCCTGTTTCCTCCTTCCTACCTTCCTTCCTTCCTCCTATTTCTCCTTCCTTCCTCTTGTTTCTCCTTCCTTCCTTCTGTTTATTTCTCAATTTCTTTCCTCCTGTTTTTCCTTCCTTCCTTCTGTTTATTTCTCCTTCTTTCCTCCTGTTTCTTTCTTCCTTCCTGCCTCCCTCCCTTGTTCCTTCTTTCTCCTCATTCCCATTTCCTTCTATCTCCTTCCTTCCTTCCTTCTTTCCTTCCTTCCTTCTGTTTCTTTCTCCGTCTTTCCTCCTGTTTCCTCCTTCCTACCTTCCTTCCTTTCTCCTATTTCTCCTTCCTTCCTCTTGTTTCTCCTTCCTTCCTTCCTTCTGTTTATTTCTCCTTCTTTCCTCCTGTTTTTCCTTCCTTCCTTCTGTTTATTTCTCCTTCTTTCCTCCTGTTTCTTTCTTCCTTCCTGCCTCCTTCGCTTGTTCCTTCTTTCTCCTCATTCCCATTTCCTTCTATCTCCTTCCTTCCTTCCTTCTTTCCTTCCTTCTGTTTCTTTCTCCGTCTTTCCTCCTGTTTCCTCCTTCCTACCTTCCTTCCTTCCTCCTATTTCTCCTTCCTTCCTCTTGTTTCTCCTTCCTTCCTTCCTTCTGTTTATTTCTCCTTCTTTCCTCCTGTTTTTCCTTCCTTCCTTCTGTTTATTTCTCCTTCTTTCCTCCTGCTTCTTCCTTCCTTCCTGCCTCCTTCCCTTGTTCCTTCTTTCTCCTCATTCCCATTTCCTTCTATCTCCTTCCTTCCTTCCTTCCTTCCTTCCTTCCTTCCTTCCTTCTTCCTCTTTCTCCTTCCTTCCTTCTGTTTATTGCTCCTTCCTTCCTTCCTCCCTTCTCCTCATCCCCATCTCCCTACTTCCTTCCTTCTCCTCATTGCCATCTCCTTCCTTCCGTCCTTCCTTCCATTCATCCGATTCAGTACCGTATAATCCACACACAATTAAAAACACACACACACACACACACCCTAAATGAGTTTGTTTTTGCATGTGGGAATTATTCCTGAATAGGGAAACTTTTCTTCTTCTTCTTGCTTTACAGTTAAAACTAATTGTTAAGGGCACATAGTAGAAATGACCAATGGTTCTTACACTGAGTTAGGAATTTAATCTGTGAGCCGATACGTTCCTTCTCTTCTTATTCTTTGGGATATCTTTTTAAATTCTGTCTCTCTCTTTTAACAGATTCCATTTATTTATTGAGGGACTTCAGAACTGGGGACTTCTGAAGGGGCCCTTAAACTTCGGGTTGCTCTTCTAAAAAGCAGGTAAAAGTTTCAGCAAGCCTCATCCACATCCAGCCACGATGGAGGAAATCAACAGACTGCCATAGGTAGATCAAAATTATGCCTCGTTGGCTCAGCTGTCGGATATTTCTAATGCATCTGAAGGCTTCATTACAAAGATCCTTCTATAAGTATCTTTAAAACCTTTGATCTGCAGTCAGGCTGACCAAAAGAGACAATTAATGGAAGGTGAGCATCTCGCAATGAAGTTACGGCGTGTCCACTTGAAATTTATTTATTTATTTATTATTTATTAATTCAATTTGTATGCCGCCCCTCTCTGAAGACTCAGGGCGGCTAACGCATCGTCCGTAGCAAGATTCATGCAAGTCATCATCAATTAAAAATCGGGTGGGAGTCCAGTTCATGATTCTGCCTGCCCTCGTTGTACGAAGACACGCTCTGATCAATACTGGGGCTTGCTCTGTTTTGACACTTCACAGAGGGTCTACCTCTCTTGGTCTCCCCATTCATTTCACCAACTGATTAGGGTTTATTTTTTTTCCCGACATTGTACTATGAAGCATTTTATTCCAAAGTTTTTGGGTCCTTAACTGCCTTTAATAGCCACAAGGGCCTTCCTTCCTTCCTTCCTTCCTTCCTTCCTTCCTTCCTTCCTTCCTTCCTTCCTGCCTGCCTGCCTGCCTGCCTGCCTGCCTGCCTGCCTGCCTGCCTTCCCTCCCTCCCTCCCTCCTCCTTTTTCTCTCCTTCCTTCCTTCCTTCCTTCCTTCCTTCCTTCCTTCCTTCCTTCCTTCCTTCTATTCTATTTATTTATTGACTTCCTTCCTTCCTTCCTCCATCCTTCCGTTCCATTCTCATCCCTTCCTCCTTTCCTTTCTCCCTCCTTTCCTGCGCTCCCCTCCTTCTTTCTCTCATTTCCTCTCTCTCCTTCCTTCCTTCCTTCCCTCCCTCACTCCCTCCTCTTGTTTCTTCTCCTTCCTTCTATTCTAATTATTTATTTATTGGGTAACTTACTTACTTACTTACTTACTTACTTACTTACTTACTTACTTACTTACTTACTTACTTACTTACTTCACCTTCCTTTCTCCCTCCCTTCTTTCCTTTCCTTTCCTCTCCTCTCCTCTCCTCTCCTTCCTTCCTTCCTTTCTTCCTTCCTTCCTTCCTTCCCCCCCTTCCCACCTTCCCCCCTTCCTTCATCTCAGTAGTGCATAATCAATAAAGCAATAAAAAAAAACCCATTTTCTCCTCTCAGTTGCATCACTCCAAATGACATCTGCAAGCAAACGCAAAATCAGGAATTACATTTTTTTCCTTAGCTCTTGCCAAGCACTTTGGCAGTGTGTATCCTCATTATCATTTTTTAAAGGGGGGGCAGCTTATCCAAGACCCTCCTTCGGACTGTCAGTAGCGTTGGTGTAATTGTTGTGTGGCTCTGAAAGTCAGATGGGGAAATGCTTAAATTAACCGGTTGAACTTTTCCAAAGCAACATCCATCACTTTCTATTTTCAGCCAAAGCGGTCACACAGATGAACAAGTTGGCTTCACTCCTTCCTGGCCCCTCCGTGGACATTCGAAAGACTCTTCCCAAAGTGGGCCTTATCCATGATGGAACATCTTTAGACCTCCAAAAGAATTCCACAGCACCAAATTCCCTAGCATTAAAGGTAAAGTTTCCCCTCGCACATATGTGCTAGTCGTTCCTGACTCTGGGGGGCGGTGCTCATCTCCGTTTCAAAGCCGAAGAGCCAGCGCTGTCCGAAGACGTCTCCGTGGTCATGTGGCCGGCATGACTAAATGCCCAGGGCACATGGAACGCTGTTACCTTCCCACCAAAGGTGGTCCCTATTTTTCTTCTTGCATTTTTTTTACCTGCTTTCGAACTGCTAGGTTGGCAGAAGCTGGGACAAGAAACGGGAGCTCACCCCGTTACGCAGCACCAGGAATTCGAACCGCTGAACTGCCGACCTTTCGCTCGACAAGCTCAGCGTCTTAGCCACTGAGCCACCGCGTCCCATTCCCTAGCATCAACCTGTTCCATTTAAGAACTGTAAAAATGAAGACCTAAGATTGTATGGTACAGATATTTTGCGACCTTAACTTTATTGAGCACAATGGACAATTTGGAATAACCGTGGCCCTATTTCAGATGAAACTTTTAACACGGGCAGTCCTTGACTTTTTTTTTTAATTTGATTTATATGCCGCCCTTCTCTGGAGACTCAGGGCGGCTTACAATGCATTAAGCAATAGCCTTCATACTTTTGCATATTTTATACAAAGTCAGCTTATTGCCCCCATAAACTGGGTCCTCAATTTACCTACCTTAGAAAGGATGGAAGGCTGAGTCAACCTTGAGCCTGGGGAGATTCGAACTTGCAATAATTGCAGGCAGCTGAATGTTAATAACAGGCTATTAGTCTTACAACAGGTTGACTTACAACAGGTTGCTTAGTGAACGCTCACTAAGTTACAACGGCACTGAAAATGGTGACTTATGACCAGTTTTCCCACTTAGGACCGTGGCAGCATTCCCGTGGTCACGTGATTTACATTCGGATGCTCGACAACTGACTCAACATTTATGACGGTTGCAGTGTCCCGGGGGGGGTGGGGGGGTTGTCACGTGATCCCCTTTTGCAACCTCCTAACGAGCAAAGTCGATGGGGAAGCCAGATTCACTTAACATCCATGTTACTAATTTAATTTAGTCACTTAACGAATGTGGCAAGGAAAGTCGTAAAATGGGGCAAAACCCACTTAACTAATCTCTCATTTAGCAGTGTAAATTCCAGGTTCAATTGTGGTCATACATCAAGGACAACCTTGATTCTATTCAACTATTCAGGTCCTATTCAACTATTCAAAGGGGTGCATTTGGTATACGTCTATTCAACAACCAAGGGTGTTTTTTCCTAATCATTATTATTTAATATCTTTAAAGTATTAACTGATGCAAGTTCAGATCTGCTTGAAGGGAGACCATTTTTTTAGCTATAATGCAATATTATTATTATTATTATTATTATTATTATTATTATTATTATTATTATTATTTTAGTGAGAGGCTATTTAGATAGAGACCGATGCAGTGAAGACAGTGTAGGCCAGAACTGTTTTGCAGAGTGAGATTTTAATTAATTAATTAAAATAAATAAGAAATCATTATAGAAGAGGGAAGTCAACCTATTCTCCAAAGCACCTGAAGGCAGGACAAGAAGCAATGGATGGCAACTAATCAAGGAGAGAAGCAACCTGGAACTAAGGAGAAATTTCCTGACACTGAGACCAATTAACCAGTGGAACAGAAGTTGCCTTCAGAAGTTGCGAATCTCTGGAGGTCTTTAAGAAGAGACTAGACAACCGTTTATCTGAGATGATGTAGGGTTTCCTTCTTGAGCAGAGGGTTGGACTAGAAGACCTCCAAGACCCCTTCCAACTCTATTATTTTCATAAATTCAAATATGGTCCCGTTTTGATAAGTTCTCATATAATAAAAAAAAAAAGGGACGTGGTGGCTCAGTGGCTAAGATGCTGAGCTTGTCGACCGAAAGGTCTGCAGTTCAGCGGTTCGAATCCCTAGTGCCGTGTAACGGAGTGAGCTCCCGTTACTTGTCCCAGCTTCTGCCAACCTAGCCGTTCGAAAGCACGTAAAAAATGCAAGTAGAAAAATAAGGACCACCTTTGGTGGGAAGGTAACAGCGTTCCATGTGCCTTGGGCATTTAGTCATGCCGGCCACATGACCACGGAGACGTCTTTGGACAGTGCTGGCTCTTTGGCTTTGAAACGGAGATGAGCACCGTCCCCTAGAGTCGGGAACGAGTAGCACGTATGTGCGAGGGGAACCTTTACCTTTACATATAATACAGAAAGCAAAAATTACAGAGGTATATCAATATCTTCTTGATATTGATCATTTAAGAAGTGGTAGTTAGCTTATGTTATCACTTCTGTGGAGTCAAGGAGTCTAAGGTTAACCTGCCTCTTGTCATGGTAACTGTCCAAGGTCCTGTAACACCCAGGAAGGTATTAGCTAATGGCTTCCATTCGAGCTTTATCTCTTAAGCTAGAATTGGTTTCAAGCCTGTGCAAGTCGACAGAGGAATGTTTTGGAGAAATACATGTGGGTGAGGGTTGTTTTTTTTTTCTGCTTGGGGTTAAAACTGCATTAACTCAAAACTCAAGGCCAGACGGAAGCTGTGAGATTGGATCTGTTGGAGGCCAACTAGCGAAAGCCCCAAATAGGAAAAAAATAAAATAAAAAAAAAAAACAGTGAAAGAAAGAAGGTAGACACTTGCAAACCATGGATCTGGAGATGGTTTCTGAAGGCCTTTACAGATTGCAAGAGAAGCTAATCGATCAATCAATCCTGGGTCAAAGAAAGACAGCCTATTCCCTCTAGGGTCCGATATTCATAAAATGAGGACTCATGTAAGATAGATAGATAGATAGATAGATAGATAGATAGATAGATAGATAGATAGATAGATAGATAGATAGATAGACAGACAGACTAATTAGATAGATGATAGATAGATAGATAGATAGATAGATAGATAGATAGATAGATAGATAGATAGATGATAGATAGATAGATAGATAGATAGATAGATAGATAGATAGATAGATAGATAGATAGATAGATAGATAGATAGATGATAGCTGGATGATAGCTAGATGATAGATAGCTAGATATAATTAGATATATATAGAGAGAGATGTATGTATGTGTGTGTGTGTGTGTGTGTGTGTGTGTGTGTGTGTGTTGTATCTATCTATCTATCTATCTATCTATCTATCTATCTATCTATCTATCTATCTATCTATCTATCTATCTATCTATCTAATCGAGTCTGATTCCATGTACTCATCTTCACCATTGTCATCTCTGCTAAATTGTCCCAAGGAAGGAAAGAGTTTACGGCATTTAGTCCATAACTTGTTTTCTTCATGCATCCAAAATTACGTACATACCTAACTGCAATCAGACTCAGAACTATATTTACGACTGTCCTTGACATCAATGAGGAGTTGTTGGTTTTTTTACTGGAGACTGCTGAAAAATTCAAGCATCGGTCCATGTGGCTATCAAGAGTTGAATTTAACTGGATAACACCCAACTAACTACATTTTAGCCGGTCCATCCTGGTCCTGCTCTGCTCATCTATCTGGCGTTTTTCTCAGTAATCCTGTTTAGCTTCGATTGATGTCTGTCCTTTTCAGCTTGGTTTGAGTTTTTGGGCTAAATACGTGCATCCTTTCATCACACCAAATTCATCTGTTTGTGGAAAAACAGCCTTCCAACTCTTGTAACTTCTCAGAGAGCTTTCTGGTGAGAAAAGACTATAAGAGGTTCCCCTTCATGAGTTCCTCCAAATGGACATTTTAAGTGACTCAGTATTCTATTGGATGTCCATTGGGCTCCGAATACAACTTAGTTACAGTCTATAACTCTCACTAAGAATAGGAGTGTAATTTCCACACATCTTTTTTAAGGGATGTGCCTTAAAAAAGCACATTTATGAGCCTTGGTAGTACAGTGGTCTAAAGCACCCTGTTATTAAGACCAGCTGCCTGCAATTACCGCAGGTTCGAATCTCGCCAGGCTCAAGGTTGACTCAGCCTTCCATCCTTTCTAAGGTGGGTAAATTGAGGACCCAGTTGTGGGGGCAATAAGATGACTTTGTATAAATATACAAAAGGATGAAGGCTATTGCTGAGCACATTGTAAGCCGCCCTGAGTCTCCGGAGAAGGACAGCATATAAATCAAATTAAAAAAAAAAAAAGGGAGGACCCAGCAAAAGCTTTTCCTCAGAAGCTTTGATCATCGGCTTCCAGCCTTTGTGATCTCTTATGCCATTTTAAAATTATTATTATTATTATTATTATTATTATTATTATTATTATTATTATTATTATTATTATTACTATTACTATTATTATTATTATTACTATTATTTTATTTTGGTCCAGGCGATGATCGTTAACCCCTTTCACACACAAAATGAAAAGCAAAAGCAACGATCGATTAAAAATCGATGCCGAAGAAATGAATTGTTTCTTCAAGCGGTCAAAGGCCTGTTCTGCTAACGTTATTCTGGCAATAAATTAAATATTAAACAACGCTTCCTGGACTGAAGTGAAACGGCAGGGGACACCACGCAAAAGACTTCAATAAAAGGTGGGGGGGGGAAATGAGCAAACAGACAACGAACCGGGCTAGCTTCTGAGAATAAACTTTTTAACACACACACATACAGATATATATATATTTCTTTTTCTTTTTCATTGGCTTTTATGTGCATATTCTTTCTAGCCAGGTTTTATCTATGTAAACTAAGATGTTCTAGGGCTGTGGAACTAGGGCTGTGGAACATCTTAGCTTACATAGGTAAAACCTGGCTAGAAAGAATATGTGTGTGTGTGTGTGTGTGTGTGTATATATATATATATATATATATATATATATATATATATATATATATATATATATATATATATATATATATATATATATAGAGAGAGAGAGAGAGAGAGAGAGAGAGAGAGAGAGAGAGAGAGAGAGAGAGAGAGAGAGAGAGAGACTGAGGGAAGAAGATAACCTCCTGTTGATCTTCACCAGAAGGATGAATATGCAAGCAGGAAATATCTCAACACAAATCGGAATGGACACGCAAAGGTCTTACGTGTACAACTGGTTGTTTCAAGAGTTACTGTCGCATGTATCTCTTCCTGCAGCTGGGATTGTCATCTCTTGTTATGTTCACAACAAAACGCCCTTACTACGTCTTCTCCTCCTGTTTCTTCTATATTTTTTTTCCCTTCCAGATTGGTTATTATCCTGTCTTGCCCGGTTCGGCGATACATACAGTACATTCTTTCTGTCAATTTCACTTTGCAAAGAAGAGAGGGGAAAAAAAAAACCCCTGAAATCTAGCTTTATTTTTTTTTTCTTCCTTCCTTAATATCTGCCTCCCATCAAGGCTGCAAAACCCACGATGATATGGTTCATGGCAGGAACGGTACAAAGCATTTAAATGTTTCTATCTTGTCTTTTTTTTTTTTCCCCTGCAAGGGTGCTTTGGCATCAGGTCCCAAAAAAAAAAAAAAGAAGAAGAAGAAGAAGAAGAAAGAAAGGCAGCAAAAAAGAAAAGACAAGACAAGGAAACCACCTCAGGTCATTTCTTGCCTATTTCTCTGGAAGCACAAAAATGATAAAGTTGTTTGTTCAAGGAAGAAAAAAAAAAAGAGAGAGAGAGAGAGAGAGGCTCCCGGAAAACTTAGCCAACCAGACCGAAGGCTTCAAAGGAAGAAGGCTTTATGGAGTGATTTGGGGAGAAATGAGACAGAAGATGGAAGGATTTTAATTTAATTTTTTTTTTTTCGGAATAAGGGTGGCTGTTGGCGGCTCATGGCGTGGAGAAGGCTCACTTAACACATATACCTTACCCTGGATTTTATGGGCATTTGAAATAGAGGGAAATTGAAATAATTCTGTCTTTATCTGCCATAAAAGTAACCCACTGTGCTTTGTTGGTTTAATGGCTGGGGTTTTTTTTTTCCCCCCTCCTGGTTGCAGGTATAATATATTTTGCAGGCTGGTAATTTTGTTTCTTGAGCATTGTATGTCTACGTGTGTCTGTGTTGTCCCTGAAACTTGATTCTGGATTCCTACCCCACTAAAGTTTAAGCATGTTGCTTTCAGTCACACAAGCTTTGTGTTTACCTTACGAGGGCGTTTATTCGACACCTGTATTTAGCCGCGTCCCCTTTCAAGTACATTTTCATTTCCCCCTTTTTTATCGCTTCGTACGGTGTATCTTAATTTCACCATCATTGCACTTCTAAAATCTACGCGGCTAACCTGAAAGCTGATATGGCACCGAGCTTGAACAAAGCTTTTAATTCACATCTGTCTCTCCCATTCTGGTTTCCCTCTAATAAAAGAAGCAATGGCGAATGGGGTAATGTGCAGATTTATAAGGCCAGGTGTTTTCAAGGAGGAAGATGACCTGGGCGGCTTAGAAAGGAAATTATCAAGAGGAGGAAAGAAAGACAGAAAGTGGGAAAGTCAGAGAGATGGAAAGAAGGGAGGGAGGGAGGGAGGGAGGGAGGGAGGAAGAAAAGAAGGGAGGGAGGGAGGAGAGAGAAATGGAAGGAAGGAAGGGGAAAGGGAGGGAGAGGTGGGAGGGAGGAAGAAAAGAACAGAAGGAGGGAGGAAGGAAGAAAAGGAGGGAGGGAAAGAGAACAGAAGAGAGGGATGGAGGGAGGGAATGGAAGGAAGGGAGGAAGGAAGAGGGAAGGGAGGGAGGGAGGGAGGGAGGAAGGAGGGAAGAAAAGGGAAGGAGGAAGGAAGGAAAGGAAGGAGGGAAAGAGGACAGAAGAAGAGATGGAGGGAGGGATGGAAGGAAGGGAGGAAGGAAGAGGAAAGGGAGGGAGGGAGAAAGGAAGGAAGGAGGGAAGAAAAGAAGAAGGAGGAAGGAAGGAAGGAAGAAAAGGGGGAAGGAAAGAGAAGGAAGAGGGAGGGAGTGATGAAAGGAAGGAAGGAAGAGGAAAGGGAGGGAGGGAGGAGGGAAGGAGGGAGGAAGGAAAGAGAGAAGGAAGGAAGGAAGGAAGGAAGGAAGGAAGGAAGGAAGGAAGGAAGGAAGGGTAGCAGCACAAATGCACTCAAACTATTTCTTTTTTTTCCCTATTTTTTTATTTGTTCAATTTATTAAGGAGGTGGAGCTTCTCCCTGTCTTAAAGATGGATGGGAAACCTTTTTGAGGGAGCTGCATTACTCATGCAGGATCTGAAAAGACACAACTATCATTCAAAGCAACACACCATCTCCTTGCTTATCATCTGTTTCACAACTCTGCCCCTTAAAAGGGGCTTCCAAACTTGAGTTTTCTTCTGCAGAATCCCACCCTAAGCTGACTCCAGCCTGACTTCGTAAGAAGACGGTTAGAGGAAGACAGCTAACTCGGGCTAATACACAACGGGCCTCAAAGATATGAATCCATCCTACGAAAAATAAGTTTGTCTGGAACAATCTTATATTTAGATTTCATCTATTTATAAATATTAGGCCAAAAAGCCTTTTACTTGGCCTTCAATTATTTTGAAAGCTAGAACATAACCGTACTTGACCTCTGAGAGAATATACCACAAGGGCTCAAGAAACTCGGACACGATTAGATGCCGATGGAAGGGTTGAAGTTATGAAAATGAATTGCATGTCTAATTTCCATATATTTTTCCATATCTGATAAGAACTGGCAGGCTTGCTTTTTGACTGACGACATTTCTTTGAAAGTTCTGGTGAATAAAACTTCAACCCAGCCTCTCAACTTTCAATTTTTCTTTTCAAAGGAAAGGAGAAAGGAAGATAAGAATAACATTAAGAGAAGGAAGGAAGGAAGGAAGGAAGGAAGGAAGGAAGGAAGGAAGGAAGGAAGGAAGGAGGTAGGTAAAGAGGGAGGAAGGAGAGAGAAATGGAAGGGAGGGAGGGAGGGTGGAAAGAGGGAAGGAAGGAAGGAAGGAAGAAAGGAAGGAAGGAAGGAAGTAGGTAGGTAAAGAGGGAGGAAGGAGAGAGAAGTGGAAGGGAGGGAGGGTGGAAAGAGGGAAGGAAGGAAGGAAGGAGGTAAAGAGGGAGGAAAGAGAGAGAAATGGAAGGAAGGGAGGGAAGGAGGGTGGAAAGAGGGAAGGAAGGAAGGAAGGAAGGAAGGAAGTAGGTAGGTAAAGAGGGAGGAAGGAGAGAGAAATGGAAGGAAGGGAGGGAGGGTGGAAAGAGGGAAGGAAGGAAGGAAGGAAGGAAGGAAGGAAGGAAGGAAGGAAGGAAGGAAGATTGCATCAGCTGTTACAGATGACAGGGAATATTTTGTCAGGATTCTCATATATCTAAAATAAATCAAACTTCTTAATATGTGACTGTGGAGTTTGGATCTGTGCAATCCTCCGAGCAGAGTTACTCTTTGCATTTTTGAACTATGCTGCGGCCTGATTTTTGCTTACCAGAAATACAAAGCAACCATCTTTTTTTATAGAGTCCATCATGCTCAACACAACTCTCACACATGTCCACTTGCACAGACACACACCCTTACATTAGAAAGAAAAAAAAAATCAACAACCCCTGAACTCATGCACATGGATGGACCTACAAACCTTTAGGAGTTGTGGCTTTTAACAAACCCCATGTACAAACTCAGTGGGCCCAATTAGTCTCTCAGGAATGTCAGGGAATAAATTGTCTGCTTATGTTTATAGATACATATCTATAAAGAGCATCTTTCTTTTTATTACATAATACAGAGATTAAATCGAGGGAGGGAGGGAGGGAGGGAGGGAGGGAAGGAGGGAGGGAGGAAGGGAAGGAAGGAAGGAAGGAAGGAAGGAAGGAAGGAAGGAAGGAAGGAAGGAAGGAAGGAAGGAAGGAAGGAAAGGTAAGGTATTGGGTAGGTTTCTGTTGCATTGTAAGCTTCTGTTTTACAGCGATAATAAACAAGAAGGGAAATCACATTATAAGCAACATATTATTCTATTCCTCCATCTGCCTTGCTTCTATTTTCAAATTTTTCAGTAATGAATCTCTGATTGAAGGCAACTTCTCTTCATCCCAAGGAACCAAACAAGACATTGAAAAACAGATAATACATTGGTGGCACCATCTTAGGCATCGAGCAGCTACTCTTGATCTGGACTTTCGGCATTTGTAACAACTAGGTTTCCAATCTCTTCCACCTTTGGAAAGATATTGCCAAACTTCCAAGCATGACAAAGATGAATCTGGGTTCGGAGACTTTCTTTTTTTTCCTTCTCTCTCTCTCTCCCTAATCCATCCGGTTATTAAGCAGGCTGGGGATTTAATACAGATGGAAGGAAGCACTTTCGCTTTGAAATTTCGGCTCTCCTTTCAAATTCTTTCTTGAAATTCCATACAATAAAAAGAAGTGGAGAGTGAAGCCAGCGTTTCAATCTATGGATGTACAGTATGTATGTATGTGATTAGATTGCAAGACTTTGCTCCAAAATAACCCATTCAGGAAAGGTGAACTTTTCTTCTAGGAATTAGGCAAGAGGGGTAGTTAAGTTGCCCGCGGATGACTCAAGAAACTCCTAGTTAAAAAAGTTAATTCTTGCCTCCCAATCTAGGTAAAACCAGAAAATAATAACAGTATTTATTTATTTATTTATTTATTTTTCATATTTGTATACCACCCTACTCCCGAAGGACTCAGGGCGGTGAACAGCCAGAAATAAAATACAAAGACATACAAAAGTTAAAAACTATTAAAAACAGATTAAATAATTTAGGCTCAAAAAATTAAAACATCCAATTTATCTAAAAAACATTTAAAACCCAATTTAAAAGCCAACAGAACAGAATTAACAGAATTGGAAGGGACCTTGGAGGTCATTTAGTCCAAACCCCTGCTCACACAGGAGACCTAAAAGGAGATTTGCCATGTCTTAGTTTTTAATTCGGGACTCCTTTCCAAAGTATTATTATTTTTGTATTGCACTGACAAGCATATCTGCAAAGGCACAATCTTCTAGCTAGCACAAAAGAAGAAGAAAAAAAAACATAAAAAAAAAAAATTCCCAACTTTATCTCCATGGAGTGTTTGAGGGATGTACAGAACCTGAATTTGCTTTAAAAAAAAAAAAAGGGAAAAAAAAAAACCCTTTATCCCGTCAAAGCAATCCAAAATGAAATGCAGCATTCCAAACGCTCCATCCAGAGCGCGCTCACAGCGGCCACGCTTTGCTTTTCAATCTTTCATAAGCAATTTCTATAAAGCTTGTTACGAATCTGAAAGGGAGGGGGGAAGAGGAGGAGGAGGAGGAGGAGGAGGAGGAAAGCCTGGCTCGTGGAGATTGCAAAGAGAAGCGGTTGGTTGTGGAGGAATAACAGCGGTTATCACATGCCCAGCCCGCTCCAGATTATCTACACTGCACGCTTTCTCTCTTTCCTTCTCCCTCTCCTTCTCTCTCTTTCTTCCCTTCCCTCCCTCCCCTCTTTCCAGACCGTTCATTCATTCTTCTTCCTTCTAATAATAATAATAATAATAATAATAATAATAATAATAATAATAATAATAATAATAATAATAATAATAATAATAATAATAATAATAATACCACCTTAACAGTTCCTAGGTCCTTGGTTAGGACTCGAGCTGCTGAGTTATTAACCAGCCTCAAAGGCTGTGAATCTCACTAAAGATTAACCAATAATAATAATAATAATAACTTCCTGTTTTTAAATCTATCGCCCACAGGGTTTGGGAAAGGGGGGAGGGGTGTTTTCAAAACATGCAATTAACTTTTGGAAGGATTTATCGCTTTGGGGCGGGGAGGGGGGGTAACGAAAGAAAGAAACCCCTTGCAAAAACAGACCAGAGGTTCGGAGTCACGTTACGGATATTCCAACACTATGCCGATTTCCCTTCGCGCGTTTTGCTGCTTCTTTCTTCCTTCCCCCCCCCCGCCTTTTTTCCCCCTTCCCTTTTTTTGTTTGAGTTTTCCCCTCGAAAGATTTTTTCTTCTTCTTTTTTCCCCTCCCCTTTTCCAGATGCAAAAGAAGAAGAAGAAGACAACGAGAGAGAGAGAGAGAGAGAGAGAGAGAGAGAGAGAGAGAGAGAGAAGACGAAGCAAAGAAAGAAAGGAAAAACGAAAAGTTCCTGGAGCTAAACGGTCCCCTCTTCAGCTTTTGCCTTGCAAGCCAAAGCCGGCGTGCCTCGCCTCCAACTTAACTCACTTTCAATCTCAGTTTCTCTCAAACCATCAATAAGCCCTCGCCTACGGGAGGGTCCTCCTTCCCCTCCCCCGCCCCACGCGTATACATTTAGTTTCTGGGGGGCGGGGGGCTTCTCCCTCTTTATATAGGTGCGCTCCCTCCCCCACCCCAACCATTATCTGTAAATTGTACAGCCAAGCACGACGGGAGCCGTAGGGGAAAGTGGGGAAGGGGTGGGGGGTGCAGAAAAATCCGGGATGCCAAGCCGGCAAGAGAGAGAAGCGACGGCGGAGCTTCCTCCCAGCCTTAAAATAAACCAGGCGGTGCTGTGAGTGTGTCTCTGTCTCTGTCTGTGTGTGCTTGTGTGTGTGTGTGTGTCTCTTTCTCTGTGTGTATGTGTGTGTGTGCGCTCACGAGTGTGCATGGGGAGGGGGAGTGATCGCCGGGGAAATAGAAAGTCCCGCGGCGCTGGGCTCCCTTTTCTGCCTTTCCAAAAAAGCGACCTCCGATAGCATCCTTCTTATTTCCCCTAAACCCCCCACCCCACCCCCACCCCCACCCCAAAAAAGTTGCCGAGTTTCCTTCTGGAGGGCTGACCAAACGACAAACTCCCCCGACTCCTCCCCGCCCCTCGCCAGAAGTGGATGCTTAAACACCCACCGAGTTTCTCCCCTAAATGAAAAAAAAAAAATAAAAAAAAAATCAAAACGCCCTCTTCCTCGTATCTTCCCCCCCTCCGCCTCAAAAATAAATAAATAAAAAAAAACCCCACAAGCGCTGTTGATTTATCCGACCACCTGGGTTGCCACGTTGTGCCTCCTCCTTGCAGACAACCGTAACACCCCTTGCCTCCCCTTCCCCCACGCTAAATTCTCCCCCCCACCCCCCCTCCCACCACACACCCTATCTCCCTTCTTCTTTTATATTGGGGAAGGGGGCTGCTCCGCCTAAAGGCAGATCGCACTCCCCCCTCAAACGCCTTCCAAAATACCAACCCCCCTTCCTCAAACCTTCCCACCCACCCCCCACCACTCTTCCCATCTCAGAAACGCCCCGAGCAACGGGGGTCGCCGTTGGGGCGGCGGGGAGGGAGGGAGGGAGGGAGGGGGGTGTCCATAGGGAAAGACTCGCTCTTCCCCAAAGGTTTCAGCACCTCGCCGGATGGACAGCTCCCTTCGGTTCTTTCCCTTAGGGCTAAATTTCGTCCCCTTTCCCTGCGCTTTGGTTTGGTTGGGTGCGTGTGTATATGTGTAGTTGTGTATCTCGGGGTGTATTTTAAAGACAGGCATTTCTCTTCTCTATCCCCCCCAATCTACACACACGCACACACCCCAAAAACATAAGACCCAAGCCGCAACGGCGCTTTAGAAGTCGGTCCGATCCCCCAAAACGAAAGACCCTTTCAACCTTACTCCGAGGGTTCACACCTCCATCGGAAGCACTTTTTCCCCCCTTTCTTTCTTAAAACCAACAACTGGGCTGGATCCGCTGCCCCCCCCCAGCCCCAGCCCCCAATGCCGCCCCCCCCACTTGCTCAACCCCGTCGCCCTCCGCCTCGAAAGCCATCTACCCGGACCCCCGTGTCCTCCCCCTCCGCCCACAGCCCCCCGAGCTGAAGAAGCAAGAAGCCGCCGAAGCAAAAAAAAGAAGAAGAGAAAGAAAAAAAGAAGAAGAAATAAAAGAAAGTTGCGAAGCCTTCCCTCACCTTTGTGCATGCCCGTGAAGCGGTCCTTCAGCACCGTCAGTTCGTATATTTTCCCGAACTCTTCGAAAAGCGGCTTGAGGTCCTTCTCGTCCAGGTTGCGAGGGATCTGCCCGACGAAGAGCTTGATGGCATCGTGGTCCTTCATGGGAATGGTGGCGGAGTTCCCCGGACTGTGGTTTAATCCGTTCATGTGCCCGTTGGGGTTAGTATGGGTGCTACTGAGGCTGGGATTGTCTGCTTGTCCGTTTGCTAACGTGGCCATCTTTATATACATAGAGAAAAAATCTTCTTTCCCTTTTTTTGGCCCAGCCCCCCCCCCACCCGTCCTCGCTGCCTCCGTTCCTCTCTCTCTCTCTCTCTCTCTCTCTCTCTCTCTCTCTCTCTCTCTCTCTCTCGCAATCCCGCTCCCTCTTGCTCACTCACTCACTCACTCACACACGCACACACACTCACACACACGCGCGCTCACACACGCACCACACACACACACACACACATACAAACACACACGCACACACCCTGGCACCGACACGCGCGCGCTCTCGCCCGCTCGCCTCTTCTCTCTCTCTCTCCGTCCCTCGCTCTCGCTTTCTCTCTCTCTCTCTTTCCCTCTCTTTCTCTCTCTCTCTCTCTCACTCACTCACACACATACGCACACGCGCCCTCTTCTCGCTGCCTCTCTTTCTCTGTCTCCTTCTCTCTCTCTCTTTCTCTCTCTCGCCCGTTCGTTCGTTCGTTCGCTCGCTGGCGATGCCCGAACTGATTTTTCTTTCTTTCTTTCTTTCTTTCTTTTTTTTTTCTCTTTTTTTTTTTCGTACATTGAACAGCTTGGATCGCTGTCCTTTCCGTTTAAACAGGCTGGATCGGTTCAAAGTGCCAGAAAGCCGAGGGGGTTGGATGGGAGGGGTGGGTGGGTGGGTGGGTAGGAGGGAGGGAGGGAGGGGAAAGTAGGAGTGGAGGCAGGGGGAGGGGGGGACGGGGGCCCGCGCGCGAGAGGGAGGGAGGGAGGGAAGGAGGGGGGCGCTTCCCTCTGGTTGAGCTTCCATCCAGGCTACCCCCTTCCCCTCCTCCCCATCCGCTCCCCCCACCCCCACCCTTTCTCCCCACCCCCACCCCCGTCTGCTTGGCCGGTGGTAGATTCCAGTCCTAGCACTAGCTATAAATAGCGGGAGGCGCATGGCTTTTTGGAGTCGATAGCTATTGTGGGAGCTGAGCGGTGGGGGCGGTGGGGGGAGGTTGGATGGATGGGGAGGGGGGGGTGGACGGACCGAGGCAAGAACGGGCGAGCAGGCAGGCAGGCAGGCTGGGGGAGCGGCTGCCGCTGGCACCAGCCGAGCGGTTTATTTGCTTTTATTCTCTCTCTCTCTCTCTCTTTCTCTCTCTTTTAATCTCCCTCTCTCTCTCCTGTCTTCCGCCTTTTTTATGATGATTGTTATAGGTTTATTTATTTATTTGCCGAGCGGCGCTCCTGTTTGTTTATTTTTTTTCCCCCTTCTACAATGAATTCAAGGTTTGACACCCTCCCCCTCCGCGTTTTATTTTAATTTTTTCCCCCAACTCCCACCCACCCCTCCTCTCCCTCTCCCGTAAAAGAAAGAAAGAGAAAGAAACCCAACCAGCTCGACTTTCCTTTCCAGAGACGGCTAAGGGAAAGAAAACCTTTTGTTTTCAAAGGCCAGGCAGAGAGAGAGAGAAAAAGGAGAAAGAAAGAAAGAAAGAAAGAAAGAAAGAAAGAAAGAAAGAAAGAAAGAAAGAAAGAAAGAAAAGTAGACAACAAAGGGAAGCGGGTTGATGTTTTTTATTGAACGTAATAAAAATAACATCCATCTCTTTTTGGGTTTTTTTTTTTTTCCTTTCCGCTCCAGCTTTCTTTCTCTCTCTCTCTCTCCTAAAACATTTCTAATAAAAGAACTACAGATATGGAGGAAACCTGGAAATCAAAGGTGTTTTCTTGTTGTGACAGTTGTCGTTGTTTGTCTTTCTCTCTTCGGTCTATGCGCTCCTTCGGTACATTTTTATGTATGTGCGTGTATGTGTATGTATATCCATATATCTATATGTAATAATAATAATAAAAAATATCCTTTCTTTGATTGTGGACCAGAAAGGTTTTAAAAGCATCTATTCCGTGGAACAACAGATTGACACAAATTTTTTGGAGAAGGAGTAAGGGTGTGGGGGGGGTCAAGGAAGAAATACAAAAAAAAAAAAGAGAGAGAGAGAATATAATGTACTTTTATGGCAACCCTACTTATATATATATATTTATAGTGAATAATTGTTCCTTGAATTCATTTGGTCTTCCTTCCTTCCTTCCTTCCTTCCTTCCTTCCTTCCTTCCTTCCTTCCCCCCTCCCCCAAAATCTGGCTTCTGACTACTGAGAACTGATCTTGCAATGCCTTGGTTCACATTGTTTTGGTAGGATATGATTTAATGTGATCATCAACCTAATCATTGTTGTCATCAACACTTGTAAGATGGGCTAGCTTTTGACTTCTATCTTGGATGTGTAGATCCTGGTTTAAGGTCTTGGATGGGGGAAAAGCATACATGTTCCCTTCCCGCTATGAACAGGACAGCAGGTTTTCTTAGACACTGATAGGGACAATGTATTATGGTTAATTAAGTCACGGCGTAATCAAATAAGCAGCTTTTGCGTTACCTTCCTCCCATTATCTTCGGCGTTGTCGTTTGAAAATAAGAAATAAATGATTGTCTTTCTTTTAAGAAGAAGACAGCAAAAATAAAAGGAGCCAGTATCGGATTTTTTATTTTTATTTATTTATTTTTTTTTAACCACCGTGTAGCTCAAAGCAATTTTTCTTAAGCTTGAAATGAAATCTTACAGAAACATCTGGTGGCATAAGCTTTTACTACAGATTGGGAAAAAGGCAGGTATGTTGTGTGTGCCGAAAAGAAAGGAAACTGCACTGTTGCAACTTACCGTGTTCACAAAAAACCACTTTTTTTTTTAAAAGAAATGTTGATGGCTGCTTGTTTTTAAATTTCTTTCTTTTTTTTTTTTTCCCCTTTCACGATATCACTTCGGAGGATTTTACCTGCCAGCCTATAGACGGGTTGCTGAAAAGTATCACCTGCGAATGAATGAATATAAAGTTGGTTACTTTATTTCAACGGCTTATGTAGGCCTTTTGGATGCTGATGGAAGGCACTTTCCTGCAGTAGAGATTTTTAAAGAAAAAGCAAACAAGGGAAATAATATCTCGGTTAGACGACGACAGAGATTCTGTTTATTTTAAACATCGGTCGTTCTCCCTCGGTTCCCCCTCTTGTCTTTCGTAGCAAAATAATATCTTGTTATATGTGTGTACACAGGCACACACACGTGTGTGCATGTGAGCTTGTGTGCACATTCCCGAGCCACAAACAGCAGCGAGGATTTGATAAAAGAAGGTTTTGGAACAAGGCATTAGAAGTACATTACCTGGATTATTTTAAACAGAAGGGGCAGCATCGTCAAAGAGAAATATTCACATCTGTCTTGGTTCGATGAATCCTGGCTGGGTTGTAACATATAATCCGGTGCTTGCAGGGAAACTGGCTAGGAAAGTGGAAGCGACATGTGAAAAGTGTGTGTGTTTGTGTTGTGTTGTGTGTGTGTGTGTGTGTGTGCCTGAGTCGGGTGAAATGCTCCCAGTTCAGACCGGATCGCCTGATCCAGTAGCGATGGCAGCGGGTGGTTCGGAGAACCAGTAGCAAAAATCCCTGCCCCCCCCATGCCCAGCTGAGCTGTGCGATCACCAGAGGCTGTTTTTTTAACTTTTAAAAGCATTTTTTCTACAACCTCTTTGGCCGAAAAAAATGTTTTTTAAAGTAAAAAAAAAAAAAAAGCCTCTGATGTTTGTGCGGCTCAGCTGGGATCGTCAGAGGCTTTTAAAAGTTAAAAAAATCTCTACGGCCGAAGAGATTGTAGAAGAAAAACTGCTTTTAAAAGTTAAATAAAAAAAAAAGTTGGCCGCACCCATCCAGTTACATTACCCCCCCCCACCAAGCCACGTCCACAGAACCGGTAGTAACAAATTTTACATTTCACCACTGGCCTGAGTGTATTGGGGTGACTCTGCAAATCTCCAGTTCGACAATGTAGGTTAATCTGCATGCTAGGCCAACTTAATAGGAAACCCCAAGCAAGTAATGGGAACTAAAAAATAGGCAAAGCTAGGGCCCCATTCAATGGGAAAAAAAAATCATTTTGTGCCAAAGGTGCTTTTTCAAAAGGCAACTGGATTTTCTTTGGTTTTTTTTTTTTCTTGAAGATCTTTTGCCTCTCATCCGAGAAGCTTCATCCGTTCTGGAAGAAGGGAAGTTCTTCATCCAGAACGGAAGAAGCTTCTCGGATGAGAAGCGAAAGGTCTTCAAGGAAAAAAAAGCGAAGTCTAGTTGCCTTTTTGAAAATAAAAAAAGCACGTTTGGGACAACCAATGACCTGGATGGCTGAGAATCTCCATAGATATTCTCATTTTCTGACAATTTTTGCAAAAAAAGAGAGAGAAAAACGCCCTCGTTCATCAGGACAGGCAGAGGTCTTATAATCTATCAACTGCCCATTGTCCAGATTGCAGTTTTTAACCTCTCTGTGTTGTTGAAACTAGCTTTGTTTTACAGTGGTAGAACTATTCCACATAATGGTATGTGGAAAACTGACTTCCACGTACTATTAAAGGGAAGTTGCGTGTTCTTTACCCTGTTTTCCCCAAAATAAGACATCCCCTGATAATAAGCCCAATCGGGCTTTTGAGCACATGACAATAAGACCAAGTGCTTATTTCAGGGTTCAAAAAAATATAAGACAGGGTCTTATTTTCGGAGAAACACAGTATCTATCATCTATCTGTCTGTCTGTCTGTCTGTCTGCCTGCCTGCCTGCCTGCCTGCCTGCCTGCCTGCCTGCCTATCTATCTATCTATCTATCTATCTATCTATCTATCTATCTATCTATCTATCTATCATCTATCTATCTACCATCTATCTATCATCTACTCTGTTTTCCCCAAAATAAGACATCCCCTGATAATAAGCCCAATCGGGCTTTTGAGCACATGGCAATAAGGCCAAGTGCTTATTTCAGGGTTCAAAAAAATATAAGACAGGGTCTTATTTTTGGAGAAACACAGTATCTATCATCTATCTGTCTGTCTGTCTGTCTGTCTGTCTGTCTGCCTGCCTGCCTGCCTGCCTGCCTGCCTGCCTATCTATCTATCTATCTATCTATCTATCTATCTATCATCTATCTATCTACCATCTATCTATCATCTACTCTGTTTTCCCCAAAATAAGACATCCCCTGATAATAAGCCCAATTGGGCTTTTGAGCACATGGCAATAAGGCCAAGTGCTTATTTCAGGGTTCAAAAAAATATAAGACAGGGTCTTATTTTCGGGGAAACACAGTATCTATCTATCTATCTATCTATCTATCTATCTATCTATCTATCTATCTATCTATCTATTTAGCTAGCTAGCTAGCTAGCTACCATCTATCTATCATCTACCCTGTTTTCCCCAAAATAAGACCTCCCCTGATAATAAGCCCAATTGGGCTTTTGAGCACACGGCAATAAGGCCAAACGCTTATTTCAGGGTTCAAAAAATAACAATAAATACAGGGGAGAATCTAAAAATGTAAGGGACAATGAAGAAAATGAGACAGATACGGGAGGAAAGGTCTAAAACGGAAAGAAGACCACTAAGAAACATTGGTTAAAAAGAGGATATATTTATATGTTGTATGTTATGCATTTGCCATATTATATTATAATAAAAAAATTTTTTAAAAAAATTAAAAATGTAACACAGAGTCTTATTTTTGGGGAAACACGGTAGACGGCTGTATTGCTGGCAATAAATTGGAGAGTTGGGTTCAAGAAAGGGTTGAATGTGCAGTGGTTAATTTCTAAAATACATAATCCTCTGGATACAAAAATTCGTAGCGTCCCAAGTAGGAATAATATTTTCAAAAGCAAACAGGCCAGAGATGGAATTATTATTATTATTATTTAATCTTTGGTGAGATTCACAGCCTTTGAGGCTGGTTAATAGCTCAGCAGCTCGAGTCCTAACCAAGGACCTAGGAACTGTTAAGGTATCGTCGGAGGATGTAAGCTGTTCCGAGTAAGGTGGTTTTTTGTAGAGTCAAAATGTTCAAGTCTGGCAAATTTAGAATTTCTAAATAGCAGGGTAGCCCTTTATAATAATATATATTATTATATATATATAATATATATATTATATATATTATATATATATGCGTGTGTGAGCAAAGCACATGCATGGAAGGATGCACAAATGCGCGGAAGTGCACATGTTCACATTTTTGGTGCGCGATGAACCGGCGGTAAAATTATGTGAAACCCACCTCTGTTGAGGAACATACAGTACATTGAAATGGTCTGGGGTCTCTTGCTTGAACAGGGGGTTGGACTAGAAGACCTCAAAGGCCCCTTCCAGCTCTATTCTGATTGACCGGTTTTACCTTGTTCATCTTTTCAGGATTTTACCCCTTTGTTTTGAAGGTATTTTTAGGCCCGGTGGCAGGTAATCCTCGACTTGCGACCACAATTGAGCCCAAAATTTAGGTCGCTAAGTGAAACAGTTGTAAAGTGAGTTTTGCCCCGTGGGATGACCTTTCTTCCCCCTGTTGTTAAGTGAATCACTGCGCTTGTTCAATGAGTAACGTGGTTGTTAAGGAAATCTGGCTCCTCCCTTGACGTTGCTTGTCAGAAATTTGCCAATGGGGATCATGTGATCCCGGGACACTGCGACCGTCATAAGTATGAGTCAGTTGCCAAGCCTCTGAATTTTGATCACGTGATCATGGGGATGCTGCAGTGGTCATAAGTGTGAAAAACGGTCCTAATTCCCTCTTTTTTTCAGTGCTGTTGTAATTTTGAATGACCACTCAACAAACGGTTGTAAGTCAACGTAGATTACTTTTAGATGTTGTTTTTTTTAAAAGGAAACGACAAAATTTTGCTAGAGGAATACGTTCAATTGTTCTAGTTCCGTGATGGCGAACCTATGGCACGCTTGCCACAGGTGGCACTTGGAGCCCTCTCTGTGGGCATGTGAGCCGCTGCCCAGCTCAGCTCCACCGTGCTGTTCTGCCCCAGCTACGGACCCCAAAGAACGCGGCACACACAAAGTCCATTCAAACCTTAGTTTACTAAATAAACCAGTTTTTTACAACAACGGCTGTTAATTAACTGCATTAACAGCCGCCAAGAATTCAAAGAATAATAACTGAAAGCTTACTGTGGTTGGCAGAATGCCCAGAAGCAATTTGCAGGAAGCTGATAAGATAAGCAAGACAAGACACGAAGGTATGTGAACGAAGTTGTTCCCTGCAAATTGCTTCAGTCGGCGTTCCTCCTTCAATAGGCTGAGGGAGTGGCCAATTAGCCCCAAGCCTCGAGGAGACCTCCTCCTGAGGAGTCACTCCTGCCTTTTGGCAGCTCTGTGCGCCCGTGCATCGAGAAGAGGCTCCTCCTCTTCATCCTCTTAACTTAAGGGAGGTTCTGGAGGTTCTGAAGGCCCTGGCTGAATCCCCGCCTCTGGCACCACATCTTCTCCAGCCTCCTCACTGTCCAACTTGAGCGCCAGCTGCCCAGGCTGCTGGCGCAGCATCACACCAGCCTCCTCACTGTCAGAATCAGCTACAATCTGTACAGGCCGCTGACAGGCCAGAACACATGCCTGCACGTGCACCTCCTGCCAGCCAGCTGATATTCGGGTCTCTGCGGGAGATGCACGTACATGCGTGGGGGTCGTGCACTCATGCGAGAGGTCGGGGGGGTCACATGCACATGCACAAGGGTGGAGGGAGTGGCATCCCCCCCATGGCCCATTTTTGGTCCAGGAAGTTTCAGGGAGGCCTACTAGGCACAAAACGGGCCGCGGGGAGGGGGGTGTCTCACTTGCATGCGCGGGGGGTCATGGCACACTGGAGGGCATTGCATTGTGGGTGTGGGCACTCACGCGCGTGACACCCACCCACCCCCACGCTCCCCACGGTTTGGCCACGCAACGGCAAAAAGGTTAGCCATCACTCTTCTAGTTTGACAGGTTTTGGTATCCCGTCAAACTACAGCGTGACATTTTGCAACTTCTCAGCTACAAGGAATGCAGTCGAATATGAAGCTTTGGGTTTTTTCTTCTTGGAAATTATCTATTTATTTGGTCATGGCTAGTTCCACGTTCATTTAGGCACTTACCTAGCATCGAAGATGGAATAGATAGACGCCGGGTTGCACACAACGCAGTCTTTTCACAGAAAGAAGAAACGGGAAATTGGTTTTTTTTTTTCCTCCTACGTTGCAAAGCAAAAAGATGCTAATGAAAAAGAGAATATTTTTTTGGGGGGGGGGGATTTGTCATATTACCATGCAGTTAGAAAAACAAACTTCTCCTGCACCTAAGAATCAAACCAACAGCCTGCAACAACAGGAACAGACCCTTAACTCAGTTATATCACTGTCTGTGAATGTGTACTTAACGGACAGTACATTATTATGTGTTGTACATTTTTGAGACTCTGGGAAGAGTGCAGAGAAGAGCAACGAAGACTACGTGGGGGCTGGAGGCTAAGACATATGAAGAACGGTTGCAAGAACTGGGTATGTCTAGTCTAGTGATGGAGATTCTCAATCATTAGAGCCTTGGTAGTACAGTGGTCTAAAGCACCCTGTTATTAACATCCAGCTGCCTGCAATTACTGCTGGTTCGAATCTCGCCAAGGCTCAAGGTTGACTCAGCCTTCCATCCTTTCTAAGGTAGGTGAAATGAGGACCCAGTTTGTGGGGGCAATAAGCTGGCTTTGTATAAATATACAAAAGAATGAAGGCTATTGCTTAATGCGCTGTAAGCCACCCTGAGTCTCCGGAGAAGGGCGGCATATAAATCAAATTTAAAAAAAATAAACCATCCAGGACATGGTTGTCCCAAAGGTGTTTTTTTTTCAAGAAGCAACTGAAAAACTTTCTTGCTTTTTTTTCCTTGAAGACGTTTCTCTTCTCATCCAAGAAGCTTCTTCACCTCTTCCTTCCGTTCTCCACCATCCAGTCAGAGGTGAAGAAGCTTCTTGGATGAGAAGTGAAATGTCTTCAAGGAAAAAAAAAACAACAAGAAAGTTTTCCTGAAAAAAACACCTTTGGGTCTAGTCTAGTAGAAAAAAAAGGACAAGGGGAGACATGATAGCAGTCTTCCAACATCTCAGGGGCTGCCATAAAGAAGAGGGAGTCAAGCTATTCTCCAAAGCCCCTGAAGGCAGGACAAGAAGCAATGGGTGGGAACTAATCAAGGAGAGAAGCAACCTAGAACCAAGGAGAAATTTCCTAATAGTGAGAACAATTAACCAGTGGAACAGCTTCAGAAGTTGTGGGTGCTCCATCGCCGGAGGTTTTTTAACAAGAGACTGAATAGCCCCTTGTCTGGAATGGTATAGGGCAGTGATGGCCAACCTTTTTGCTGTCATGTGCCAAAAGCGGGGATGTCAGGTTTTCAGGCTGTCTTCAAATAAATTGCGTCTCAAACAAAGTTTTTTTTGAGACAAGCTTCCATGTTATTTAGCACGGCAACTTTTACACTGACTCCATGCAGCCAGCACTGCCATGCTGCCCCAAAATCCCTCCTCTTCCTTCCCCCACTCCTCTGCATTCATTGGCCATCTTCCCAATCGTTCACCCCTTATCTACTGCTCCAATTCAAAGAATTTCCCCCCTCCCATCCATCTCCTAGGGGACATTATCTCCAGCTAAAATAAGTAGGTGAAAGGCAACCGTCCCATTGCAGACACTTGCGTTCTCCTTCTCATGTCAGCACTAGGATAAATGCATCTTGACGTGCTGACGGGGGAGTGTGGGGGGTCGTGCATGCGAGTGCCCACACCCATAAGTCAATGCGCCCTGACCTCCCCGTGCATACATATACCCCCCCCCGTGCTCCTCCCGCTTTTGGCATGTGATGGCACAGTGGGCTGGGTAGACCCGTTTCTCACCCTCCCCAGGCTCCAGAGGCTTTCTTGGAGCCTGGGGAGAGTGAAAACGACCTCCCCTCCCGGAGGCCCTCTGGAGGCTGGAAACAGGCCAGGCGCATGCACAGAAGGCGCAAGCACATGCGAAGTGAGCATGCACGCACGACGAACCGGTGGTAAGAATATGTGAAACCCACCGCTGGTTAAGAGAGATGGCTTGGCAAGGATGCGAGACACTTTTAGGATTTCATTCAGTTCATTGAACAGCAGATTAACAGAGTAGCAGAGTTGGAAGGGACCTCAGAGGTCTTCTAGTCCAACCTCCTGCTCAAGCAGGAGACTCTATACCGTTTCAGGCAAACAGCTGTCCAGTCTTTTCATGAAACCCTCCAGTGATGAAGCACTCACAACTTCTGGAGGCAAGTTGTTCCACTGATTAATTGCTTAAAGGGTGATAAAGAATAGCAGAATAACAGACTTGGAAAGGGACCGTGGAGGTCTTCTAGTCCAACCTCCTGCTCAAGCAGGAGATTTTCTACCATTGCAGGCAAATAGATGACCAATCTCTTTTTGGAGGCAAGTCATCCCACTGATTAATTGTTCTCACTGTTCAGGAAATGTCTCTTTAGTTCTAGGTTGCTTCTCTCCTCAATTAGTTTCCATCCGTTGCTTCTTCTTCCTACCTTCAGGTGCTTTGGCAAATAGGTTGACCCCCCTCTTCTTTGTGGCAGCCCCACAAATATTGGAACACTGCTCTCATGTCATACCTAGTCCTTCTTTTTATCAGACTAGACCCGGGATCGGCAATCTTAAACACTCAAAGACCCACAAAGGTCCTAACCGGAAGCCCCCATTCAATTCTGGAGCCAACCAGAAGTCCAGTTCCCCCACCATAGTCTCCTCCTAGCGCGGCGTCCTTTTTCCTCTGCTGACCCAGAAGTCCGGTTCCCCCACCATAGAGTCTCCTCCTAGTGCGACATCCTTTTCCTTCTATCTGTCCTAACCGAAAGCCCGATCAATTGTGGAGCTGACCAGCAACAGGGAGCTGCAGCAGAGGGATGAAAGAGCCACATGCGGCTCCAGAGCTGCGGGTTGCTGATCCCTGGATTAGATATACCCAATTCCTGTAACCGTTCTTCATATATTTTAGCCTCCAGCCCCCTAAATATCTTGGTTTTATTTATTTTTATTTATTTATTTTTATTAGATTTATATGCCGCCCTTCTCCGGAGACTCAGGGCGGCTTACAATGCGTTAAGCAATAGCCTTCATCCTTTTGTATATTTATACAAAGTCAGCTTATTGTCCCCACAAACTGGGTCCTCAATTTACCTACCTTAGAAAGGATGGAAGGCTGAGTCAACCTTGAGCCTGGTGAGATTCAAACATGCAATAATTGCAGACAGCTGAATGTTAATAACAGGCTTTTAGTCTGTTGAGCTATCCAGGCTCCTGGTTGATCTTCTCTGCATTCTTTCCAGCAACGGTCATCTCCAGTCCTGGAGATCTTAGTCTACAAACATTGGGGTTTTTTTGTTTGCATTTGGGGAATTAAAATTTATTTATGAAGGAGAATCAATGGTTGGGAGTTTTCACCTGCATTTAATTATAGGTCTGTGTTACCAATAGAACAGAATATTTGTAGCTCGGGGTTGATCTCGGGCTGCAGGCAGAACACTAAAGAGGTGGCTTGTTTTGCCTGTAGCTTCAGCTGAAGCATCCTCTTTTCCTTCTACATAACGTGGTGCTGTAAAAGATTTCTTCCTAGTAGCCTTGTAGACAGAATTCTTTATTGGCCGAGTGTGATTGGACACACAAGGTTTAGATGTTCCGGGCATGAGCTGCACGTAAGCCACAAACCCCACCCCACCCCTTGGAGATGTTCCTGCTTCAATGTTTCAGCACAAGAAAACTTTTTTTTCCAATTCGATTTAGAGACAAGCCTATTGGGACTTTGGAGTTAGAGGGGCTGTGTCTTTGCTCTTCCCTTTGATTTTAACGAAAGAACATAGAACATTTGAGTTGGAAGGGACCCTTGGAGGTCTTCTAGTCCAACCCTCTGCTTCAGCAGGAGACCCTATCTCACTTTGGACCAATGGCTCTCCAATCTTGGCTTGATGGCCTCCAGTGATGGAGCACCTAATCAGAGGAAAGCCCACTGATTAATTGTGGTGCTTTGGAGAATAGGTTTTCCCCTTTGTCTTTGTGACGACCTCTCAAATACACAGTCTATACTAGGGGTCAGCAAAGTTAAACCCTCAAAGAGCCACAAAGGTCCTAACCAAAAGCCCCCCGTTCAATTCTGGAGCCGACCGGAAGTCTGCTTCCCCCACCATAGAGTCTCCTCCTAGTGTGGTGTCCTTTTTCCTCCTAACCAAAAGCCCTATTAATTGTGGAGCTGACTGGAAAACCTGCCCCTTGCCATAGAGTCTCCTCCTGGCACGCCATGCTTCACCCCACGACACACACACACCAACCAGAAGCTCCTCTCAAAATTGTGGCACCGACTAAGAACAGGGAGCCACAGCAGAGGGAGGAAAGAGCCACATGTGGCTCCAGAGCTGCGAATTGCTGACTCCTGGTCTATATTGATAGAAGGGACTCTTGGCAGCTTCAGGGTTGAGTTGTGTGGTCCTTGGTGCTCTCTGACCTTGGTGGTTTTCTTGAAGGCGTTTCATGACCCAGTTAGATAACCTCCTCAGTGCTAAAAGGAATACTCCTCACCAACACTGAGAGGGCAAGCCATTTGTATATAAAGAGAGAACAAACCCCTCTACTACTGATGATATTACCTGGCTTGGTAATGAAACATCTCTCTTCTAGCACTAAGGATATTGCCCAGTTGGGTCTTAAAATGTCTGCAAGGAAACCGCCAAGCTCAGAGAGGACCAAGGATTTCACTCTCCTCCTCTCCTCCTCCTCCTCCTCCTCCTCCTCCTCCTCCTCCTCCTCCTCCTCCTCCTCCTCCTCCTCCTCCTCCTCCTCCTCCTCCTCTCCACACAGCCCACTTCCCTCTAGCTCTGATGATGTTTCCTACTTAGGTCATGAATGTCTGCAAGGAAACCACCAAGCTCAGAGAGCACCAAGGACACCCCACCTATGACTGTCTATGAACCGGAGTCCTGTGGAAAGAGAACTAAGGTCTAAGAAGAGACATCTGCAATAGCTAAACAAGCAAAGTCACAGCAAAAAAAGAGAGAGAGAGAGAGAGAGGGGGAGAGAGAGAGAGAGAGAGAGAGAGAGAGAGAGAGAGAGAGAGAGAGAGAGAGAGAGAGAGAGAGAGAGAGAGATCCCTTTCTGTTGAGTTGTTTTTATAGTATCAACTTCTGGCACACTAGATTAGGCAGACACTGTGAGGAAGGATTATATCTTTTTCTTTTTTTGCAAGACGAATTCAAGTGGTATCCACCCATCATATTTTACCTAGATCAAGATGCTAGATTTCCTCCCCAAAGATAAGGAAGGAAGGCGTTTTCAAAAAGTCGGGGAGAAAATTTCACCCCTAACCATACCGCTTTTCTTCTTCCAACCCCACTATCATAAATTCAAATAAAACAGACTAGATGCAAACCTCTAGCAGATATGGGACAACATTCAACACTCAGCTTGCCCCACCCCAAAAAATTTCTCTCATCAACACAGTTCTTGAGCCAGCTTATGCTGCCTCTCCTATTTTATACTGCATAAATGTTTTCTTTTAAACACCCGTTCAGCATTTTACCCCTTTGCAGAGCTCACTACACACATACACACACATGCACACATAAATACCACAGTCGTATCAAAGCTGAACCTTAAAAATGCAGCCTGAATGGACACCGATCTGAATTCTGCAAGAGAAATTTTCCAAAAAGCTAGCAGAGCTTTCTGAAAGGTTTCATAAAACACCATTTTAGGAGGTAGACAGACACCTGCTATTTTGGAAATAGCTGAGATTATCTCCCTAGTATTAGTTAGTTAATTCATTAATTGTTAGTACCACTTTGTAAATGCCTTGGTAAGACCACACTTGGAATACCGCATCCAGTTTTGGTCACCACGATATAAAAAAGATGTTGAGACTCTGGAAAGAGTGCAGAGAAGAGCAACCAAGATGATTAGGGGACTGGAGGATAAAACATATGAAGAACGGTTGCAGGAACTGGGTATGTCTAGTTTAATGAAAAAAAAGGATTAGGAGAGACGTGATAGCAGTGTTCTAATATCTCAGGGGCTGCCACAAAGAAGAGGGGGTCAAAATATTCTCCAAAGCACCAGAAAGCAGGACAAGAAGCAACGGGTGGAAATTAATCAAGGAGAGAAGCAATTTAGAACTAAGGAGAAATTTCCTGTCGGTGAGAGCAATTAATCAGTGGAACAACTTGCCTCCAGAAGTTGTGAATACTCCCAACACTGGAAGTTTTCAAGGAGAGATTGGACAACCCTTTGTCTGGAATGATAGACAATCTCCTGCTTTAGCAGGAGGTTGGACTAGAAGACCTTCAAGGTCCCTTCTAACTCTGTTATTCCATTATATGAAGGACAGTCACATGAATTTGGTGTGTCTACACTAATGAAAAGAAGGACTAGGGAGGACTAGACATCATAGCAGTCTTCCAATATCTGAGGGGCTGCCATAAAGAAGAGGGGGTTAACTTATTAAGCATCTGAAGGCAGGGCAAGAAGCAATGGATGGAAAATAACCAAGGAGAGAAGCAACCTAGAACTAAGGAGAAATTTCCTGTCGGTAAGAGCAATTAATCAGTGGAACAACTTGCCTCCAGAAGTTGTGAATACTCCCAACACTGGAGTTTTTCAAGAAGAGATTGGACAACCACTTGTCTGGCCTGGTATAGGGTCTTCTACTTGGCCAGCGGGTTGGACTAGAAGACCTCCAAAGTCCTGACTAGGTGGCTCAGTGGCTAAGACACTGAGCTTGTCGATCAGAAAGGTTGGCAGTTTGGTGGTTCGAATCCCTAGTACAGGTCTCCTGAGTGAGCAGGGCATTGGACTAGATGACCTCCAAGGTCCCTTCCAACTCCGTTATTCTGTTATTATTTTTATTTGCTGAATTGATCTGTAAATAAGGAGGGATTGGGGAAGGAAAGTGTTTTGAAAAGTTAGTTGACCTTTGCGACTGCTCAAGAAAATAAGGGACAATCCTAAATAATTTGCTTTACTCAATGTGAGCTCCAAAACATTTCTCCTTTTTCTCTCTTACTATTCCCAGTTTGGTGGTGGGGGGATTAGAGATGTATTTTGGGGTTCAAGATGTCAGCCTGGGAAGCTTTTTGTGGGTCTGCAGTCCATTCACATCATTGTTCACTCCTGCATCCCATGTCCTGCAGACTTTCTCACTGCTGGCATTTGAGTGGGTACTGCAATGCGATGGAAAATTTCGACGTCGGGGGCTACTTTTTATGGAAATCAGGTGAGGAGACAATGGGTGTAAAATAAATATATCAAAACCCAAAATGGAAGAAGAAGAAGAAAAAGAAGAGAGCACCTTTTAACCATCTAATAATAATAATAATAAGACGGGCTAAAAAAAAAAATACCAGCAAAAGCCATTCAGAAGCTCCTTGAGATCGAAGGAGATGAAGGAAAAAAAAAAAACCCACTACAGGAGCCTCCTTTATTTATTTATTTATTGGGGGAGGGGGAGAATGACAGGGGAAAAAGGTAGGGTGTGATTTTGGAGGAGAGCAGATTTTGCCGCAGAATTAGCATGTAGGGTTAGAGCTAAAGACTTTGAAAAGAGGGAGGAGGGCTGGCCGATGGCAAACAGACAAACAGACAGAAAAGATTTGCCTTGCTTGTTTATGTCAGTGGGAAGAATTCTCTTTTTCCCCCCCCTTTCAGGAGCAAAAAAAAAAAAAAGGGAGGGGGGAAGATTTGGTTGCAAGAGTCCTGTGCATTATTAGAAGTAAATAATTTGAAAAATTTAGTTATGGTCGATTGCAAACAGACAAACAGACAAGAAAGATCACCTTACTTGTTTATGTCGGTGGGAAGAATTCTTTTTTTCCCTTTTGGGGAGGAAAAAAAAGGGGGGAGATTTGGTTGCAAGAGTCCTGTGCATTATTAGAACTAAATAATTTGAAAAATTTAGGGCTGGTCGATTGCAAACAGACAAACAGACAGAAAAGATAGCCTTGCTTGTTTATGTCGGTGGGAAGAATTCTCTTTTTTCCCCCCTTTTGGAGATCAAAAAAAAAGTGTGTGGGGGGGGAGATTTGGTTGCAAGAGTCCTGTGCATCATTAGAACTAAATAATTTGAAAAATTTAGGGCTGCTCGATTGCAAACAGACAAACAGACAGAAAAGATCACCTTGCTGTTTTATATCGGTGGGAAGAATTCTCTTTTTTGCCACCCCACCCCCTTGGGGAGCAAACAAAAAGGGGGAGATTTGGTTACAAGAGTCCTGTGCATCATTAGAACTAAATAATTTGAAAAAAAATTAGGGCTGGTCGATTGCAAACAGACAAACAGACAAGAAAGATCACCTTACTTGTTTATGTCGGTGGAAAGAATTCTCTTTTTTCCTTTTTGGGGAGCAAAAAAAAAGGGGGGGAGATTAGGTTGCAAGAGTCCTGTGCATCTTTAGAAGTAAACAATTTGAAAAACTTAGGGCTGGTCGATTGCAAACAGACAAACAGACAGAAAAGATAGCCTTGCTGTTTTATGTCGGTGGGAAGAATTCTCTTTTTTTCCCTTTTGGGGAGGAAAAAAATGGGGGGAGATTTGGTTACAGAGTCCTGTGCATCATTAGAAGTAAACAATTTGAAAAACTTAGGGCTGGTCGATTGCAAACAGACAAACAGACAGAAAAGATCACCTTGCTGTTTTATGTCGGTGGGAAAAAAAATCTCTTTTTTGCCCCCCACCCCCTTGGGGAGCAAACAAAAAGGGGGAGATTTGGTTACAAGAGCCCTGTGCATCATTAGAACTAACTAATTGGAAAGACTTAGGGCTGGACGATTGCAAACAGACAAACAGACAGACAAAACAAACAACAATTGTTCTTACTGTTGATGTCAATGGGAAGGCTTTTTGTTCTATGGACTTGTTTTTCGGTGTCACGGCACCGTTAAGAAGGGTCGGAATTACATTTTCGGGTTTCTCCCCGAGGCAGCAGCTGCCGTCGCTCTGTCTGTTTGTCTGTTTGTGTCTCTTGGTCTGTCTCTTTCCTTTCCCTTCCCAACATCTTTCCTCCACTTTTTCCCCCCCTCCCCACCTTCACCTTTGCAACAAGCTCTTCCAAGTCCCCATGAATGAGAGGCGGACTCCCTGATTGGCTCTGGCCAGGTAGCCAATGAGAGTCCTGGAGTCAGGAGCATCTTCCACCCTCTGTTGCTCAGCAGCCCGATTGGCTGCAGAAGAGCCGGACTTCGGCTCATTGGGGGAGCCGATCGGCTCCTTTTCCTGACAACGATTGGTTGCTGAGGATGGTGCTAGGGTTTCTGCAGAACTGAACAGATCAATAGTCCTTGTTTTCTTCTTTGGGAGATTGATCAGGCAGCCCCGCTTGCAAGGAGCAGGAGTGGTCGGTGGAGACAGGATGGCAACTTCAGGGCTGCAGGCTGAAAAGTCTCTGTTTGACTCAGGACTAGAAGTTTTAGCCTTTCCTCTTGCAACAAAACAAGAGGAAAGGCTCCCTTGAATTGTATTCTCTTCCCTTCCACTTTCTTCTCTTAGCATCATCTCTGCACATCCTTACCAAAGTCTCTGTGTCACTGCTCTGAAAATTTATGCCCCTTATGTATTTCAGGGATGTACATTTCTGCTCCTGCATTCACACAGAATGCAGGAGTGGGTTTCGACTTTTTTTATTAGCGGTTCTGTGGGCGTGGCTTGGTGGGCGTAGCATGGCTTGATTGGCATGGCTTGGTGGGCGTGGCGGGGAAGGTTACTGCAAAATCCCCATTTCCTCCTGATCAGCTGGGACTTGGGAGGCAGAGAATAGATGGGGGCGGCGCCAGGCAGAATTTTTACTACCGGTTCTCCGAACTACTCAAAATTTCCACTACCGGTTCTCCAGAATTGGTCAGAACCTGCTGAAACCCACCTCTGGTAGAATCATAGAACTGGAAGTCCCAAAGGTGCTGTTTTCATGAGGCAACTGGACTTTTTTGTTTTTTTCCTTTCTCTTTTGAAGACGTTTCGCTTCTCATCCAAGAAGCTTCTTTGGCTCTGACAGGATAGTGGGGAATGGAAGGATTTATATTCCTTGCAGACAGCTAGTCACTTGCATTCTTTTAGAGGGTCGTTGAGGCCACTTGGAGGTTTATCTGTAGTCCTCAGAGTCACCTGAGTGGTGCAAATGGTTCCTGCAGTCTGCAACTTTTTTCCTCTGGAAATCCATTCCTACTCCCACACCATTCAAAGGGTGTTCATCCAGGGGTGGGTTTCGACTGGTTCAGACTGGTTCGTGCGAACCGGTAGCTCTGACGATCTGCTGGGAGTGAGCCGGTTCTCTCCGACCATCAGTTGGGCCCGTGGGTCTGTCCCTATGCTTTACTTACCTATATCTTCGCAGCTGTTTAGCACGGCAGAACAGATTGCTGCACCTCAGCTGTTTTAATTCCCTAGCACCGTGAGGGCGAACCTATGGCACGCGTGCCAAAGGTGGCACGCGGAGCCATATTAGTGGGCATGCCAGCTCAGTTCTGGGGTGCATGCGCATGCCAGCCAGCTGATTTTCAGGTCTTCTGGGCCCACCAGAAGTAGGGAAACAGGCTGTTTCCTGCCTCCGGAGGGCCTCGAGGGATGGTGGCGAAGGCCCGTTTTTCTTTCTTACCTGGCTCCAGATCCTCTCTGTGTATCTGGGAATGGCGAAAACAGCCTTTCCCACTTCCTTGGAGGCCCTACGGAGGCTGAAAGGGCCCATTTCCCCACTCCCGGTGGGACAGGAAGTGACGTTTTTTCCTGTCCCCAGCCTCCAGAGACTCCTAGAGAGGCTCCTACAGACTCCTAGAGAGGCTCCTACAGACTCCTAGAGAGGTTCTGGAGGCTGGGGACAACAAAAAATGTCACTTCCTGTCCCACCGGGAGTTGGGAAATGGGCCCTTTCAGCCTCCGTAGGGCCTCCAAGGGAGTGGGAAAGGCTGTTTTCGCCGTTCCCAGATACACAGAGAGGATTTGGAACCAGGTAAGAAAGAAAAACGGGCCTACCAGGCCATCATGTGCCAGGAGCGGGGGTGGGGGGGAGGGGGTTGCGCACACATGCGCGTTGGCATGTGCGTGCACGCCCTCCCCCGCCCCCCCTCTCCTGGCACGCGATGGCAAAAAAGTTAGCCATCACTGCCCTAGCACTAACGTGGAAGATGATTTTCCATTCAATTGCGCACTCACGCACAGTGGCATCTGGCACAGGAGTGCGCAATCACCCAACCGGTTGTTAAACCAGTAGGATCCTACACCACTGTGTTCATACCCAAATTGTATAGCTAAAAGTCTGTAGAGATTCTCAGTCCTCCAGGTCAAGGTTGTCCCAAAGGTGCTTTTTCAATGACTTTCTGATTTTTTTTTTCTTTTGAAGACGTTTCACTTCTCTATCCAAGAAGCTTCTTCAGCTCTGACAGAAGAGTGAGGAATGGAAGGATTTATATTTCTTGCAGACAGCTGGTCCTTTGCATCCTTTTAGAGGGTCATTTTGAAGCAAAAAAAAAAGGGGCCTGGTGGCTTAGCAGACTGATAGCATTGTGATTAACACCAGCTGTCTGCAATTACTGCAAGTTCGAATCTCACCAGGTTCAAGGTTGACTCAGCCTTCCATCCTTTCTAAGGTAGGTAAATTGAGGACCCAGTTTGTGGGGGCAATAAGATGACTTTGTATAAATATACAAAAGGATGAAGGCTATTGCTTAACGCACTGTAAGCCGCCCTGAGTCTCCGGAGAAGGGCGGCATATAAATCAATAAAATTATTTATTTATTTATTTATTTATTTATTTATTTATTTATTTATTTATTTATTTATTTATTTATTTATTTATTTATTTAGAAATTTGTATACCGCCCTTCTCCCTGAGGACTCAGGGTGGTGAACAGCCAAGTAAAAACATCAACTGCAAACATTAAAATGCAATTAAAAAGATATATATAAATTTGGCCCCATGATTAAAAACAATAACAGACAATTAAAAACATTTTAAAAAGTGTTAGGCCAGCCCGGCTTGCTGGAAAAAAGAAGGTTTTAAGGGCACGGCGGAAGGCACCGAGGTCTTGGATTCTCCTTATCTCTGGGGGCAGCTGGTTCCAGAGGGTAGGTGCCCCCACAGAGAAGGCCCTCCCCCTGGGGGTCACCAGCCTACATTGATGGCACCCCGAGGAGGCCCTCTCTGTGGGAGTGCACAGGTCGATGGGAGGTTGTCGGTAGCAGCAGGCGGTCTCGAAGATAACTAGGTCCTAAGCCATGGAGCGCTTTAAAGGTGGCAACCAACACCTTGAAGCGCTCCCGGAAGACCACTGGGAGCCAGTGCAGTTTTAGCCTCCAATCCTAATCATCTTTGTTTCTCTCTTCCTCACTCATTAATAAAGGTGCTCCTAAATAGAGAAGCTCTTTGCATGAAGACTTTCCGGTCCTGGATAGAATATTTTGCAGTATTTGCAAAGCAAGGGAATAATCCTTAAAATAATTAAAAACAAACCTGGGGAAAAAAAAATTCTCTGGAATCAAAACACCCCAATTCTATCTAATTGTGAAGTCCTTGGTGCTCTCCGAGCTTGGTTGGTTGTTTTTTTTTTTTTCCTTTCTTGCAGATGTTTCATTAACCCAAGTAGGTGACATCATCTTTGCTGAAAAGGAGTGGGGTTTGCTCTCTTCTACACGACAGTATCATGACTGGAGCAATTACTATCTAGGATAAAACAGGCAGCACCGCAGCAGAGAGCAGCCAGGAACCAGCAGTCAGGAAACACGGCTTAATTTCACAACACGTGGACGGACTTCAACATTGTTTTCACTGGGAAAATGTGAGCATTCTAAGCCAAGCCAAATCCCCCCCCCAAAAAACCCCACCACCCTGGAATTCCTGGCAGCCTGGCACTCAGACAAATCAACCATCAACAGGCACATAGAGATAAACAACATTTGGGCGTGAAGGTTCGTTTTCTGAGCTTGGGGTTTGGTTTCTGAATGTTTTGTTACCAGGCTAGGCAACACCTTCAGCAGAGCTTAGGGCAGTGATGGCTAACCTTTTTGCCATCGCGTGCCAAAAGCGGGGGCAGCACAGGGGGTTTGCACGTGTCCGTGCCCACACCCATAATTCAATGCAGCCCGCACATGTGCGTGTGACCCCCCTGGCGCTTCCCCCGCTTTTGGCATGTGATGGTATGGTGGGCCCGGTGGGCCCGTTTTTCGCCTTCCCGAGGCTCCAGAGGCTTTCTTGGAGCCTGGGGAGGGTGGAAACGGCTTCCCCACCCCCCCAGAGGCCCTCCAGAGGCTGGAAATGACCCGTTTCCTGATTTCTGGTGGCCCGGAAGGCCCGTTTTTCACCCTCTCGAGGCTCCAGAGGCTTTCTAGGAGCCTGGGGAGGGCGAAAACTGCCTTCCCCACCTCCCTGGAGGCCCTCCAGAGGCTGGGAACAGCCTGATTCCTGACTTCTGGAGGGGCCAGAAGGGCAGAAAATCAAGCTTGCTGGAGCTGAGCTAGGGCAATGCTCGCGTGCCCACAGATATGGCTCCATGTGCCACCTGTGGCACGCGTGCCATAGGTTCGCCATCACGGGCTTAGGGGATGTCTGTGCCCACATTCTTCTGTTTATAAGGGCTTCAGGTGTGGGTCTGGTTGCTGTGACCCAGCTCCCCAAACACGACAAACCCTCTGTAGTTAACTCAATTATTCCTTTATTAGGAGTGCCAGCAGCTCCGGCAAAAAAGTTTCTCTCACTGCAGGCCAACAGGACTGTCCGGCATGGAGATGAATAATTGTCTGCCACACTTATTCATCTCCGTCCCCTGCCTTTTATTCCCAGAGCGAGGGTGCGGCTTCGCTAGCAGTGGTGGCTCTTCCATCCCAAGAACCAGCCCATAGATTTCCACTGCTCTCCTCTCCTCTGCCTTCTGCACATCCGAGCTCCAGGCTCTGGACCCAGCTTTTCCTCCTCTTCCTCAACAGCTACCTCCAGACCTGGGGGCTGTTGACTCTCTATCTGAGGATTGACGGATGGCCCAGGCTCTGCCTCTGTCTCTCCTTCTGACAGTTCCATTCCCTCTTCCCCCTTGAAGCTCTCAGGTTGCCTTGATGCTGACTCTGACTCCCACGCCTCCTCCTCCTCCTCCTCCTCCTCCTCCTCCTCTGATTCAGCTGCTGGAGGGGCCGGCGGCCAACAGTCTACAACACTTGTGCTGGGTCAGCTGTGAGTCATCAGTGAGTCTTGTGATGGGTCTTGAGATAAGGAGGTTACGTCAGATGAGGATCATTGGTCATACAGGTTGTCCCAGAGCTACTTTTTCAAGAAGCAACTGGACTTCCTTATTTTTTTCTTTGGAAGATGTTTCACTTCTCACCCAAGAAGCTTCTTCAACCTCTTGAAAAAGCACCTTTGGGACAACCATGACCTGGAGGACTGAGAATCTCTACAGACTTTTAATCTAGGTTTTTTGAGAAGGAAGCTCCCTTGATTTGGTGGGGTTTTCTCACCGGAAAATATGCACAGAACTGGAACGTTAACAATAGAATTATATGGCTAGCAATACTATGAGACTTTGAAGTTGGCATGGGTGCACCATTTTGGGATGAGGAAGGATAGGCTATGATATCACCTTTTCTGACCAACACTGTTTTTTTTTTCTTTAAAAAAAAGAGGCATGATCTTTTGCAATACTTTAAAAATAATATGTTACAAATGAGGTCCTTGGTGCTCTCTAAGCTTAGTTGCTTTCTTGCTAGCACCAGAGATGTTCCTTAGTTGGGTAATGAAATATCTGCAAGAAAATCACCATGCTCAGAGAGCAACAAGGACTCCACAGTCCAACCTGGAGCTACAAATATTCTCTTCTAACCAAACAGGTTGTATCTAAACAGAGAGCAAACCCCCACTCTCTTCTAGCACTGATGATGTTCCCTAGTTGGGTCATAAAATAACTGCAAACAAACAAACAAACAAACAAACCAAAAAAAAAAAAAAAAACAACCAACCAAACCACAGGAAGCATCAAGGACTCCATAATTCAACCCAGAGCTACAAATATTCTTTCCTAAGCAAACCAGTAGTATCTAAACAGAGATATGCTCTTCTCCGCTCTCTTCTAGCACTGATTATGTTACCTAGTTGGGTAATAAAAAAATCTGCAAGAAAACAACTAAGCTCATAGAGAAACCAAGGACCCCATGGTTCATCCCAGATCTATAAATCATCTCTTCTAGTAGCCTGTTATAAATAATGCTACAAGATCTCTCCTGGTTTGAGGCTCTCAGAAGTTAGCAAGAAGGTCCTCCTACAGTGTCTACTTCATCACAGGCATTTTTTTCCCCCTTTGGAGGTTTGTCCATATGCCGAAGCACATAGAACAGTCATCAGTGGCCTCTTTTTCCAAAATCATAGAATAATAGAGTTGGAGGGGACCTTGGAGGTCTTCTAGTCCAAAACCCTGTTCATGCAGGAGACCCTATACATTTCAGATAAATGATTGTCCAGTCTCTTTTTGAAAGCCTCCAGTGATGGAGCACCAGAGGTGGAAATCAGCCAGCTTGGACCAGTTCGGACGAACTGGTAGCGCCGACGATCAGTTGGCCCAGCCCTCCCCACCCCCGCCCTATCCTGTTCATTATTTCCTGCTTTCTAGCTCATCTCAATCACGTGGCACAGCTGATCCCCCCTCCCTCGCTGTTCTACTTACCGTTGCTGACTTGGAAGATAAGCAGCTTCTAAATGCTCCATTTTCAGTGCTGGTGTAAGCGCCTTAGGTCCGGGCGCGCTCACCGAACCGATTGTTAATCCGGCAGCATCCCACCACTGTGGAGCACCCACAACTTCTGGTGGCAAGCAGTTCCACTGGTTAATTGTCCTCACTTTTAGGAAGTTTCTCCTTAATCCCAGGTTGCTTCTCTCCTCGATTAGTTTCCATCCATGTTTTCTTGTCCTGCCTTCAGGTGCTTTGGAAAATAGTTTGACTCCTTCAGTCTTTGTAGGAGCCCCTCAAATATTGGAACACTGCTATCAAATATCAGGGTTCAAAGTGTGGTGTTCTGCATTTTTGTTCTCTGTCTTTCTAGTGGTCCATATTGAAGAACCTGCTACCGTGTTTCCCCAAAAATAAGACCCTGTCTTATATATTTTTTAACCCCGAAATAAGCACTTGGCCTTATTTTCGGGGAAGTTTTATTATTTTGGGGCGTGTGGAGGAAACCAGAAGAAATGGCGGGGACCAGCTGCGCATGTCTCTAAATATTTTTGGGGAGGGCTTATTTTCAGGGGGAGGTGGCTTATTTTAGTGCATGCACTCAAAAACCTGATTGGGCTTATTATCAGCGGATGTCTTATTTGAGTTCAATTAGAAAGTAGCCATTTTTTAAAGAGAGACTAAAGAGTAGATGTTACATGTACAAATATTCCTCTTTTAAAGAAAAATATCTTTAGGGGAACTGATCCCTGTAATAACAGGTATTTACAGAGCATAATTGTATGCTTACTCACTAGAAAGTAAGACCCACTGTAGTCCATAAGGCTTACTCTGGATAGGGCGCCTTACAGCTTTAATGCCGTTCTTTTTTCTACTGACACCTGATTTTATCTCCTTCCAGGATAAAAATTCCGTGTTTGATTCTACCCACCGACACAACTTCGTGGGTTAGTTTCCTTTATGTAAGGATAAGGCAGAGGGCAGGTGAGGCTAAGTCTCTGTATTTCTAATGTTCAGGTTGTAGACACTGCTAGTTCACAGAGCCATAACTGATGCAGTCATAGAAAGGGCCACAACCAGAGGTGCTACTCAGCAGGTTCTAACAGATTCTGGAGAACCAGTAGCGGAAAATTTGCACAGTTCGGAGAACTGGCAAATACAACCTCTGGCTGGCCCCAGAGTAGGGTGGGAATGGGGATTTTGCAATATCCTTCCCCTGGAGTGGGGAGGGAATGGAGATTTTGCAGTATCCTTCCCCTGCCACGCCAACCATGCCACACCCACCAAGCAACACCACGCCCACCAAGCCATGCCCATAGAACCGGTAGTAAAAAAAAATTGGATTTCACCACTGGTTGAATCTCTCCTTGATCAGTTTTCATCCATTATTCCTTGTCTGGCCTTCGGGGGCTTTGGAAAATAGCTTGACCCCCTCCTCTCTGTGGTAGAGTGGGACTGGAGATTTTGCAATATCCTTGCCCCAGGAGTGGGGTGAGAATGGAGATTTTGCAATATCCTTCCCCCAGGAGTGGGGAGGGAATGGGGATTTTGCAATATCCTTCCCCCAGGAGTGGGGAGGGAATGGGGATTTTGCAGCATCCTTCCCCTGGAGTGGGGAGGGAATGGAAATTTTGCAGTATCCTTCCCCTACCACGCCCACCAAGCCACGCCCACCAAGCCACACCATGCCCACCAAGCCATGCTCACAGAACCAGTAGTAAAAAAATTTGGATTTCACCACTGGCCACAACAGACCAATAATTTAAGGGTCTGGCAAAACGAAAATGGCAAATACATCTTATGTATGTGTGTAAATAAATAAGCACTTTCACCTATTCCTTCATTTACTGATTTCCGAGACAGGTAAATTGAAAGCAATGGTATTTTAAAATTATTATTTTTTGGGATCTTTCCGAAATTCAGTGGTATGCAACTGCTTTGAAACTCATCAAACTTTGTACTCAACGCATTTTGATGTGAGAATTTTGTCCTGTTTGTTTGGTACTTGATGCATAAGTAAGAACTTCAGAATAGAAGAGAGCTGGAAGGGTCCTCGGAGGTCTTCTTGTCCAGCCCCCTGTTCAAACAAGAGACCCTATACCAGAGTTGGCGAACTTTTTCGGCACTGGAAACCGGAACAGCAGCTGCCCAGTGCACATGTGCATGCCAGGAAGATGATCTTCTGGCACTCAGGCACTCGCCAGCTGGCTGGTGTGCATGCATGCGCTAGAAACTGGAAGAGCAGCTGCTCTTTCTGGCGCATGCATGAGCCAGGAAGATGATGATCTGGTTTCCGGAGCGCACATGCCCTCCGGCCAGCTGGTCTTCTTGTGTGCATGCGTGCCAGAATCCAGAAGTTCAGATGGCCAGTGCACATGTGCATACCGGAAACTGGAAGATCATCTTCCCAGCGCATGCTGGGAAGCGCACCAGGTCGCTGCTCTTCTGGTTTCCAGCGCTCCCACATGGATGAAGACCAGCTGGCTGGCATGCCGGAATCCAGAAGAGCAACGGCTGATGGCTCGCGTGCCCAGAGAGAGGGCTTTGCGTGCCACTTCCGGCACGTGTACCATAGGTTCACCATCACGGCCCTATACCATTTCAGACAAGTGGCTGTCCAAGCTCTTCTTGGAAACCTCCAGTAATGGAGCACCCACAACATCTGGAGGCAAGCAGTTCCGTTGATTAATTAGCAGAATAACAGAGTTGGAAGGGACCTTGGAGATCTTCTAGTCCAGCCCCCTACTCTAGCAGGAGACCCTAGATGATTCCAAACAGCTGTCAGATCTCTTCTTAAAAGCTTCCAGTGATGAAGCACCCACAACTTCTGAAGCCAAGCTGTTCCACTGGTTAATTGTTTTCACTGTTAGGAAGTTTCTCCTTAGTTCCAGGTTGCTTCTCCCCTTGATTAGTTTCCACCCATTGCTTCTTGTCCTGCCCTCAGGTGCTTTGGAGAATAGCTTGACTCCCTCTTCTTCTTTGTGGCAGCCCCTCAAATACTGGAAGACTGCTATCATGTCCCCCCACTCCTTCTTTTCTCTAGACTAGCCAAACTCAAATCCTGCAACCGTTCTTCATATGTCTCCACGCCTTTAATCATCTTAGCTTCTAGTAGGACGTTTCAACTTGTTGGTGTCGACTATCTTGTGACTCATTCTATTATTCCTTTTAAGAGAAATTTGTTTGGTTCGGTACTCATCTTTTTTGGTACTCATTGTTCCCCCTCCCCTGAACCAATTAACAATGAGTATCGAGATACCACTGTATTTTCTCAATAGTAGAAGCAGATCTTGAGCAGAAATAGAGGGTAACATTGTCGGAGCCCTATCTTTGCACAACTTTCTCTTTTTCTGAAATTTTATTCATTACATCTAAAATGTTAATCATGCAGAATTTGGTAAGAGTTCACAATTTTTGTGTATGGGGGTGGGGGGAATCAAAGGACTATCTTCAGGGCATAGACTTTGGGGAAATGATAACAAAACTATGTCAGGGACGAAATGTTTTTCAGGAAAAAAAATCTGGCAAGAAAAAATGCATACAAATAAATGGGGGAAAAAATTATTTCTGCATTTTTGATAGTCTCCACACCTTTCCCAGTTCCCCAGTATGATGTGCAGAATGGTTGATGGTCTGAAAGAAATTTGCAACCAGTAAAACTATCTTTCAAATCTGAAGAAAATAAAACTTGGTAGATCCACCCCAATTGAATATTTCTTTATTATGTTCTCGTTATTCTGTTCCTGTTCTGGAATTAGATATATCTAGTATAATGAAAAGAAGGACTAGGGGTGACATGATAGCAGTCTTCCAATATCTCAGGGGCTGCCCCAAAGAAGAGGGAGTCCAGCTATTCTCCAAAGCACCTGAGGGTAGGACAAGAAGCAATGGGTGGAAGCTAATTAAGGAGAGAAGCAACTTAGAACTAAGGAGAAACTTCCTGACAGAACAATTCATCAATGGAACAACTTGCCTCCAGAAATTGTGAATGCTCCAACACTGGAAGTTTTTAAGAAGAGATTGGACAACAATTTGTCTGAAATGGGAGCAGGTTTCGTGCCTGAGCAGGGGGTTGGACTAGATCTAGAAGATCTCCAAGGTCCCTTCCAACTCTGTTAATCTGTTCTGTTCTGTTCTGTTCTGTTCCGTTCCGTTCCGTTCCATTCCATTCCATTCCATTTTGTTCCATTCCGCTCCACTCCACTCCACTCCACTCCACTCCACTCCACTCCACTCCACTCCACTCCACTCCACTCCACTCCACTCTACTCTACTCTACTCTACTCTACTCTACTCTACTCTACTCTACTCTACTCTAATTTTCTTCCAGGAAGGGGGTGGTCACTCCTACATATATATATATATATATGTAGGAGTGAAAACCTATATCATTCTGGACCAATCTCTTCTTAAAAACCTCCCATGATGGAGCACCCACAACTTCTGAAGGCAAGCTAGTCCATTCATTAATTGTTCTCACCATTAGGATAAATGCCTCTTTAGTTCTAGACTGAACCTCCCTTTAATGATCTTTCTATCTGTTACACTTGTCCTCCTTTGGAGAATAAACTTGCTCCCTCTTGGAACATCAACCCAGTCCTGGAGCAACTGCAAAAAAAAGTTCATCCATCAGGGGAAAATGTGAACTACTTTTTTCAAGGAGCTGCTTGAAATGTCCTCCACATTTTATGAGAAAGTCCTTGCAGTGAATAATAGAATAACAGAGTTGGAGGGGACCTTAGAGGTCTTCTAATCCAACCCCTTGCTCAAGCAGGAGGCCTTACACCATTCAGACAAGTGGTGATCCAACATCTTCTTAAAAACTTCCAGTGTTGGAGCACTCACAACTTCTGGAGGCCAGTCATCCCACGGATTAATTGTTTTCCTATCAGGAAATTCCTCCTTAGTTCTAGATTGCTTCTCTCTTTGATTAGTTTCCATCCATTGCTTCTTGTCTTGCCTTCTGGTCAGAGGTGGGATACACTTACGTTCCCTACCAGTTTCCAAATGTGAGTGCGCCAGTGGTGGGTTCCTCCCAGTTCGGTCCGGTTTGGCGGAGCCGGTAGCGGTGACGATATGATGTCACCGAACCGGTTCTTCCCCCCCGCCCTCCCCCCACGTTATTCTTACCTTTTATTTGGTCCCATCCCCAATCTATAGCTGCCTCCTGAGTCCCAGCTGATGACTAGAGGGAAAAAAACTGTTTAAACTCTTGCCGCGGGGCTTCAAAGGGCCACCCTACAGCTGATCAGTGTTAAAAGCAAACAAACGAGTCGGGTCGTAAGTGCGAGGACTGGTTGTAAGTGCGAGGACCTTCCAGAAATGACTCTGACCAGCTAGCCACGCCCACTAGTCACATGAGCTCCAAGCCACACCCACAAAATAAGCCATGCCCACAGAACCGGTAGTAAAAATATTTAGAACCCACACCTGGAGTGTGCGCGTGATTCAAAAATGTGAGCGCTCATTTTGCTCGCACGCGCCTCCTCTGCACATGCCCAAGGCCTTCTGCACATGCGCGGTGCTCACACATTATGTCCGGGCGGGTGGGCGGAGCCTCCCGCAGTCGCCACTACCAGTTCTCCCGAATCGGACAGAACCGGCTGAATCCCACCTCTGCTTCTGGTGCTTTGGAGAATCTGATGCACTGGCGAATGCATGGCATTCCCCCTGCCCATCCCCCCATTTTTTTTTTTCCTAAGGCAGGATTAAAAAGGAGATGCTTGTCTGTTTTTAATGAGTTGGTGGATATTGTTCCTTTGGCTCAGTATCTTCAAAAAGACACCGGTCATTTCCTATTCCACTTCCTGGGAAAGCTATACAACATTCATGCAACTGTCACAAAGATTCATGCTTGCTCATTTCCGTTCTCCAAAGCTTTGTAGTCGTAAAATATTCATCTGTATCAACAGATGGGGAGGCTTAGAACGATTGCCCTACTGATAGCTCTGACACCCAAAAGTGAGAAATTGGAAAAGGAAGTTCTGAAGTCCAGCTTTCTTTCATCACAGGTGGAGAGCACAAAGCTCAGCACCATCGCGTGCCAAAAGTGGGGGGAGCATGGGGGAGGGGTCACGAGGGCACATGCCCACACCCATAATTCAATGCGCCCCACCCTCCCACGCATGCGCACATACTCTCCCCGCTTTTGGTATGCGATGGGACAGTGGGCCTGTTAGGCCTATTTTTTGCCCTCCCCAGGCTCCAGAGTTTTGCTTGTGTCTTGCACGGAACTACTGAGAGAGGCTATTTTTGTCGAAGCGCGAATCAGCTTCATTCCGCCTCTGGGGAAACGGTAATTAATTAGAGGTGACTGGACCTTGTTTTCCATGGTGCATACTCCCAAAGAAAGAAAACCCGAAGTATATATTCTAAGAAACATTTTATTATAAAAGTAAAACAAACTAGCTAACTACATCGTTACCGGCAGTCTTATCACACAGACGGACAAAAAAAGTTAGAAAAGAAAGAATGTAGACATGTGCAGTAGTCCAATGTCTCACAAGACCAGCCTTATCTCTATTACTACAGATAAGGTTCTCGGCCAGGCTACCGTAAATCTTAGAATGGGAGCTCAGCTGGCAAACACTTATTTATTTATTTTATTATATTTCTATACCACCCTTCTCCTGTAGGACTCAGGGCGGTGTACAGCCAAGATAAAACATAGCAAATAACATTTAAAAAACAATTTAAAAACAATTAAATAATTTTGGCCCAAGTTTAAAACAACCCAATTAAAAGCGAATTTGATTAAAAAACTGAGAGGATGGGATCACGCCAGCCCAGCTAGATGGAACAAGTGTGTCTTCAGGGCCTGACGAAAAGTCCGGAGGTCTGATATCGTGCGTATCTCAGGGGGCAGGTCATTCCAGAGGGCAGGTGCTGCCATAGAGAAGGCTCTCCCCCTGGGGGTCGCCAGCCGGCACTGTCTGGCCGACAGCACCCTGAGGAGGCCCTCTCTGTGCGAGCGAACCGGTTGCAGTGACATTCTTGGAGTCTGGGGAGGGTGAAAACAGCCTTCCCCACTCCCCCGGAGGCCCATTTCCCGACTTCCGGTGGGCCCAGAAGGCCCAAAAATCAGTTGCACGTGCTGGAGCTGAGCTAGGGCAATGCTCGCATGCCCACAGATATGGCTCTACGTGCCATCTGTGGCACGTGTGCCATAGGTTCACCATCATGGACATAGAATAACAGTTGGAAGGGACTTTAGAGATCTTCTAGTCCAACCCCCTGCTTGAGCAGCAGAGCCTTGTACCATTTCAAGCAAATGGTCTGTCCAGTCTGTTTTTGAAAGCCTCCAGTGATGGAGCACCTACAACTTCTGAAGGCAAGCTATTCCATTGGTTGATCACTCTCACTATTAGAAAATTTATCCCTACTTCGAGGTTGCTTCTATCAGAGTTGGCTACACTTGGAACGTTCCAACATGGAGCTCCTAATAAATAACTTCTGTCCTACTTCTGTCCTACTATCGCAGCACCATTGAGAGTGTCCTGACATACGGCATTCTTGCATGGTATGAGAGCAGCTCTGTAGCGGACAAAAAAGCTCTACAGAGAATAATTAAAACTGCCCAGAATATCATCGGACTCCAGCTACCAGCCCTGGACAATATCTTTGCATCTCGCTGTTTGAGGAAGTTGCATAACATTCTCAGAGACTCTTCCCATCCTGCTTACAATCTTTTTGGACTGTTGCCTTCTGGCAGAAGATACAGAACAATTAAAACTCGGACTACACGTTTTCTGAATAGTTTTTATCCCAGAGCTATAATTGCACTCAACGATGAACTAAAGGGCCACCATCGGTGAGCTGTTGGACAGCATTACTTGGTCTGTTGTGTGGATGTTTGGGTGGTTTAGGGTTGGGGAATTGTGGTGGGTGGAGGTGTGTTTGGGGATTGTTATTTATGTTGGACCTGGTCTTTGGGTGTTAAGCCAATTTCGTTGTATGGATATACTGTGTATACACGTACAATGACAATAAAGTTATTATTATTAACTGGATTTCTTTTGAAGCTTGACTCGAGGCTCATGATTTAATTAGGGCATCCTTCGGAACCCTGACAGCAAGCCAACTCTGACCCCATGTAATTTTATTTATTTATTTATTTATTTATTTATTTATTTATTTATTTATTTATTTATTTATTGTTTATATTTATATACCGCCCTTCTCCCGAAGGACTCGGGGCGGTGAACAGCCAACAGATAAAACACAAGAAACACAAAATTTAAAAACAGTATTAAAATCTGTTTAAATTAATTTGGCCCACAATTAAAAGCACCCTTGTATTAAAAACTCATAATTAAGCAGTTTAAAAATTAAAACAATTTAAAAGAGTTAGGCCAGCCCGGCTTGTTGGAATAGATACATCTTTAGGGCACGGGGAAAGGTGCATAGATCTGGGATCCGCCGTATCTCCGGGGGCAGCTCATTCCAGAGGGTAGGTGCCCCCACAGAGAAGGCTCTCTCCCTGGGGGCCGCCAGTCGACCTTATTTGACCGATGGCACCCTGAGGAGCCCCCTCTGTGGGAGCGTACTGGTTGGTGGGAGGCTACCAGTGGCAGAAGGCGATCTTGTAAATACCTGGGTCCTAAGCCATGGAGCGCTCTAAAAGTGGTAACCAACACCTTGAAGCGTACCCGGAAGACCACTGGGAGCCAGTGCAGCTCACACAGGAGAGGTGTTACATGGGAGCGCCGAGTTGCCCCCCATAACCATCCATGTGGCTGCATTCTGGACCAGCTGGAGTCTCCGGGTGCTCTTCAAGGGGAGCCCCATGTAGAGAGCATTACAGTAGTCCAGGCGGGACATGACAAGAGCATGAGTGACCGTGCATAAGGCATCCTGATCCAGAAAGAGATGCAACTGGCGGATCAGGTGAACCTTATAAAAAGCCCCTCTGGCCACAGCCGTCATACGCTCTTCTAAAGACAGCCGTGTATCTAGGAGGACACCCAAGTTGCGAGCCCTCCCTGTGGGGGCCAACGACTCACCCCCAATAGTCAGCGATGGCACCAACTGATTATATCGGGATGCCCAGACTTGACCTTGTTTCCCCTCTCCCCCCAGGGTGTCTCATCAGTCACATTCGCCAACTGGGCATCCCTTGGAACCCTGACGATAGGGACCACGTGTCTTCTTGACCCCATCCGGTGGAATTCCTTAATAGATGGGGTCCGCAGCAGTCCCCTTTCCCTGGAAAGGGAATGTAGATTATAGAATGTAATCTGGTAAAGACAGGGGTGAAATCCAGCAGGTTCTGATAGGTTCTGGAGAACCGGTAGCGGAAATTTTGAGCAGTTCAGAGAACCGGTAGCGGAAATTTTGAGCAGTTCAGAGAACCGGTAGTGGAAATTTTGAGTAGTTCGGAGAATCAGTAGCGGAAATTTTGAGTAGTTCAGAAAACCGGCAAATACCACCTCTGGCTGGCCCCAGAGTGGGGTGGGAATGGAGATTTTGCAGTATCCTTCCCCTGCCACAGGGGATGGGGTGGGGTGGCATGGGGGGCATTGGTGGGCAAACCACCCCATGCCCACCAAGCCCCGCCCACAGAACCGGTAGTAAAAAAAAATGGATTTCACCACTGGGTAAAGATCTGGCTTTCACATAGAGCTACATTTTTGGCTGTAGAAATCTTCACAGCCGCTAGATGGCAGCAAAGAGAGGAGAGAAAAACCTCTCTGCTGCTACCTCCTGGTCCATTCATTGATCAGACTGCTGGTTGATGGGCGAGTAATAATACTGGAGGAATTCTGTGGATGTGCTCAAAAGCTTTTCCCAGCTGAATTTGTCTCTGTTGTGCCCCGAAATCTCTTTCTTGGACCTCAGCTCCACATTTTATCTAGGTATGAATGTTTCTCCTCAAAATCTGGAGAATCTTGAATAATCCCTTATTCACAATTATTAGAAAATAATTTGTGTGTGTGTGTGTGTGTGTGTGTGTGTGTGTGTGTGAGAGAGAGAGAGAGAGAGAGAGAGAGAGAGAGAGAGAGCATCTCTTTCACAACGTTTATTTTGATGTTTGATGCCTGAACATTATGTTGCAGTGACTTTTAAGAACTATGAATGAATGAATGAATGAATGAATCAATCAATGAATGAATGAATCAATCAATCAATCAATCAATCAATCAATCAATCAATTGACCAAACAAACAGACAGACAAACAAACAAACAATACTCCAGTCAAGAAACTACCAACTCAGACAAACAAGGTAACAGTAAACAACAATCCAATCAAGGAACCATCATTCACTCCCACCAACATTGAGAGGGCAAGCCACAAGTATATAAAATGAGACTAATGCCCCTCCCCTTTCTAGCACTGATGATGTTACCTAGTTTGGTAATGAAATGTCTTCAAGAAAACAACCAGGCTGAGAGAGCACCAAGGGCTCCTCAGTCCTCCTTCTCCTCCACTCTACAAACTCCACTCCCTTCTAGCATTGATGATGTTACCTAGGTGGGTCATGAAACGTCTGCAAGAAACCAACCAAGCTCAGAGGGCATCAAGGGTCCCAGAATTCAACCTTGAGCGACAAATATTCTCTTCTTTCAGTACTACACTTTTGTTTCAGTGCATTCTGGGAAACCCAGAACATAATTCGAACCATGTACTCGACTTGGCTAGACTTACGAGACACAACGATGATCGGGATCACTCGTGATTTTAAAGAGGGAGACAAAACAACGACCATCCTCTGATAAATGCCAGCCTCTCCGAGAGTCTTTGTTCCTTTCGTTCATGTCACATTTTCAATAATATCCGAAGAAGGATAGGGTGTAAAGGTTTCCCTGATTAGGTATGGATCTGGCTTAAAAGACAATTAATTTTGGACTTTGAACAGACATGCTCCAAATTAATTGGATGTAAATGGATGCATTTTAAAATGGACATAGGAGGGCAGAGAAAGAGACGGGGCCTCCTGGAGCAAACACCCCTTGGGTTAAATCTATTAGTTTTGACTAATAAGAAAAAAAACGGAAAAAAAAAAAGACTTCCCAGCATTGCAAACCAAAGAGACTCTTTAAATAAACAGGTAGACAGGAACCGAATTGGCAGGGAAGATGGACATGCCGTTACAAAGATGGAAGAGCGGAGAACCAGGAATTATGGTGGATTTCTCAGGAGTTACTGACGCAATTAAAGCAAAGTTGGCATGAGTATCTAGACAAGGGTAAACTGGCTGGATACTTCGTGAAGATCTTCTGTGTCAGCAAAGGCTGATCAGCGGACTGATGGCTGGGAGGCCCATCAGATCTGAAGTTCAGATTTCCAGAGTGATGGATTTGGAGAAAGCTACATTTCTTTGGTGTTGGGATTCTTTGATCCGGCTCCTTGCGTTTGTCTTGTTTTTAATCGACTTTCGAGATAAAGATGGTGGAAGTTATCTTGAGGTCACACTGATAGAAATTACAGCCATCCATCAGAATAACAGAGTTGGAAGGGACCTTGGAGGTTTTCTAGTCCAACCCTCTGCTCAGGCAGGAAACTCTATACCAGAGGTCTTCAAACTTGGCAGCTTTAAGACTTGTGGACTTCAACTCCCAGAATTCTCCAGCTGGCTGGAGGTTTCTGGGAGTTGAAGTCCACAAGTCTTAAAGCTGCCAAGTTGGAAGACCTCTGTCCTATACCATTTCAGACAAATGGTTGTCCAATCATTGTCCAATCAAAGCCTCCAGTGATGGAGCAATCACAACTTCTTCTTTTTTTTAAAGTTTTTATTGAATAAACAAGATTATAACAATTCAACTTTTTCGGCTTGGCTACATGCAATTATGCTATGTACAATATGTAAATAGTATCAAATAAAATTTATATAATTTAAAATTTAAATATTTAGTATTTATGCGTTATTAGATTGTCAATTATAATAGATCTTATTACTTTACCCATGTAAGTTGCATAAATAGTTTGATACCGTTTCTCCTAATTCAAGTTAACATTTACATTTATTTCCCAGCCACTTATACCACCTTTCCCATACCGTGTAAAATTCCGAATCCTCGTTCTCATTTAATATATAAGTTAGCCTGCATATTTCAGTGCGTTCTAATATTTTACTAATTATCTGTTCTTCTGTTGGGCCTCCTTTCTCTTTCCATTGTTTCGCATACACTAATCTGGCGGCAGTAATGAGGTGTATTATTAAGTATTTCTTCTTCTTCCCATATGCCCTTCTTAGTACTCCCAGGAGATAGATTTCTGGCTCCCAATTGATAGTCTCCTCTATTACTTCTAGGATCCATTTCTGTATTGTTCTCCAAAATTTCGTCACTTCCGGGCACGTCCACCACATATGGTAGAAGGTACCTTGGGAATAACCACATTTCCAGCACATTGGGTTAGCATTCGGGTATATTTTCGCTATCCTAGCTGGCGCTAGGTACCACCTATACAGCATTTTGTACTGGTTCTCCTTGTATGTTACTGCTCTAGTCAATTTAAAGTTATTATTCCAGATTTCTTCCCAATCGTCTAGATTTATATTGTGTCCGATATTTTTCCCCCAAGTAATCATCTGATCTTTAACTATTTCTCCTTCCCTATCATATTCAAGCATGTATGAGTATAATTTGGCTAATAATTTATTTTCTACCCCCATCCATATCCATAATCATCTTCAATCAGAATAGATCTGGAATATCTTCTAGTCCAACCCCCTGCTTAAGGAGACCCTATACGATCTCAGCAGTGGTGGGATTCAAATAATTTAACAACCGGTTCTCTGCCTTAATGACAGGCTGGGTGGGTGTGGTGTGACATGGCCATAGGGTGTGCCCCTGGGAGCAAAAATGGGCCGTGGGGGGCTGTGCTGCCCCCCCAACCCCCCCCATTTTGGGCCTAGGAGGCCTAACTGCAACCTCCTGGGAGCAAAAACAGGCCATAGGGGGGCCATGCCCTCCTTCACACCCCAATTTGGGCCTAGGAGGCCTCCCTGCACTTACCTGGGAGCCAAAATGTGGCACTTGGGGACTCCTGGAAGGGGTGGGGAGGGGAGGGGAGGGGAGGGGCAAGGCCAGCCAGCAGTTTAACTACCGGCTCGCCCAAACCGATCTGAACCGCCACTGGATTTCAGACAAGTGAATGTCCAGTCTCTTAAAAACCTCCATTGTTGAAGCACCCACAACTTCTGGTGGCAAGCTGTTCCACTGGTTAATTGTCCTCACTGTTAAGAAGTTTCTCCTTAATTCCAGGTTGCTTCTCTCCTTCCTTAGTTTCCATCTGTTGTTTCTTGTCCTGCCCTCTGGTGCTTTGGAAAATAGATGGACATGTTTAGAAAGCTGATTAACAATAAATTGATTTAAGGTACAAATGACATATTTTTTTTTTTTGTCTACAAACTGCAAAATAAATAAATAAAATAAAATAAATGGTGTCCCGAAGTTATTAACGGTTGAATTGTCCCATAATACTGAGACTTCTCATCAACAGTCAAGCTCAAATTTACATCTTTGCAACATAAACCAAATATATTTCACAAGTTTTTAATGCAGGGAAATAAACCCTGAATTATGGCTGGAAAAAAGAGCTGAGATTCCACCAGGATATTAAAGGGGCAAGATAGTAACTTTCTAATGGTGCCCTTAATGGATTTGGAAATAAATCACAAATTCCAAGAAACAATAGAGGTCAAAAGAAAGGCTAAGTTGTATAATTGAAAATTGGGGAAATTAAATCTACTGTCGATAAGGAAGTCGTAATTTTTTTATTAAAAAAAAAAAATCTAGCAATCTGAGCATCCCATCAAACTGTCGAAGTATCTTATATATCTGTTTTAAAACACCTTTCAGATATGATGACCTAACCTTAATCCAGGGGTCAGCAACCTGCGGCTCTGGAGCCGCATGTGGCTCTTTCACCCCTCTGTTGCGGCTCCCTGTCACTCAAAATATGATTCCCAACCTCCAATGTGCGACACCCACCGGCACTTGATTTATTGAGCTTTTCAACCCCCGGTAGGCCAACCATGGATAAATCCAAGAAAAGAAAAGTTTCAGAAGAAAATAGAACGTTTAATTCAACTACATATGCCAGTTTTGTGGCTGCTCAAGAAATAGTCAGGCACGGGAAGGGTTTTTGTGGCTCCTGGTGTTTTCTTTTCTGTGGGAAATGGGTCCAAATGGCTCTTTGGGTGTTTAAGGTTGGAGACTCCTGCCCTAACCCTATCCTATCATTATTCCCATAATGAAGGTAATGGTTCCCATTTCATTGTTGTTATTTTTCCTATTGCTGCTGTATTTGTCCCCTTCTCCATCTTCCTTCTCTTCTCCTCTTCTGCTCCCTCTCCCTATTCCTTCTCCCTTCTTTTTCTTTCTCGCTTCTTCTTTCGTCTCCTTCTCCTTTCTTTCTTCTCCTCTTCTTCTCTTTTCCTCTCCAGTCCTTCCTCCCACTCCCCTCCTCTTTCTTCTCTTTCTTCTCCTTCTCTTCCTTCTCTTCTTCTCTTTTTCCTCTCCCTCCCATCCTCCTCCACCTCTTTCTTATCTTTCTTTCTTCTCCTCTTCCTTCTCCTCCTTCCATCTTCCTCCTCACATCTTCCTATTACTCTCTTCTTTTTCTTTGTTCTCCTTTCTTTCTCCTTCTCTTCTGTTTTCCTCTCCTGACTTCCCTCCCTCTCTCCCCTCCTCCTCTTTCTTATCTTTCTTTCTCCACCTCTTCCTTCTTCTCTTCCTCCTTCTCCTTTTCCTCTCCCTTCCAACCTCCTCCTCTTTCTTATATTTTTTCTCCTCCTCCTCCTCCTCCTCCTCCTCCTCCTCCTCCTCCTCCTCCTCCTCCTCCTCCTCCCTCTTTCCCTTCTTCTTTTCCCTTCCGCCTCCTTGACCCTCTCCCCTTCCTCTTCCACCCCCTTTTTCCTCTTCTCCTTCTTCTTCCTTGAGTTGTTCCAAAACCATCATCCAGAAGAGGAAATATATACATATTGTTTTATTTTAAATTAATAAATTAATAAAATGCCCAGCATATCTGCTAAAAATAATTTAAGCCAATTGCAGAGAAAACCAATAGTTGGCATCCAGTCAAATGACTTTTGGCCAAGAAGGTTGCAATTTAGTACTAGCATCAGAAATTGGCTGTCGGCCTATGAACAATGTCATAATCTAATAGTCACTTTCGCTAACAGCAAACTCTGATTCTCTTTTCGTTATGGAAGCAAGATGGAGCCACCTAGAAATAAGACTGTGGTTTCATTAAACCAGGTTCCTAGAATCTCAGAACTGGAAAGGATTTTCAGGCCACGGACTCCAAGCCCAGGCTCAGAAAGGGGACTCCAAAGCCTTTGCAACAAATGGGACATATCTAGGGAACAGCAAGTCCTCCCCTATTTCTAACCAATCGTCCATGTATTTTTAAATAAACATACATGCTACCGTCAAAGTGTGAAATTGGGCATTTTATAGGATGCCTGGAAAATACAAAAATTCTAAAAAAAATGGGGCATAAAAATATGAAAGTTCAATATTTCAAAAATTTTCTAGGCTTTCTATTCAGTTGCGGCCCTTTCTTGATCGGGATTCCCTGTGCACAGTCACTCATGCCCTCGTCACCTCGCGCCTGGACTACTGCAACGCTCTCTACATGGGGCTCCCCTTGAAGAGCACCCAGAGGCTCCAACTGGTCCAGAATGCGGCCGCACAGTTAATTATGGGAGCTGCATGGCGCTCCCACATAACACCGCTCCTGCGCGAGCTGCACTGGCTCCCAGTGGTCTTCCGGGTGTGCTTCAAGGTGTTGGTCACCACCTTTAAAGTGCTCCATGGCATAGGACCTAGTTATCTTCAAGACCGCCTGCTGCTACCGACGGCCTCCCATCGACCCGTGCGCCCCCACAGAGAGGGCCTCCTCGGGGTGCCATCAGCCAAGCAATGCAGGCTGGTGACCCCCAGGGGGAGGGCCTTCTCTGTGGGGGCACCTACCCTATGGAACCAGTTGCCCCCAGAGATAAGGAGAATCCAAGACCTTGGTGCCTTCCGCCGTGCCCTTAAACCCTTTCTTTCTTTTCAAAAAACAAAAAGGGTTAAAGTTAACCCTAGTACTAAACCTAACTGTCAATTAACCCTAAACCTAGTCCAAAAACTAACATTAAACCTAGCTCTAACCCTAACCTGACCCTGATCCTCAATTTAGCCTTAGACTTAACCATTGCCATGACCATTAACCCTAACCCGGGCCTGGTGGCTCAGCAGACTGAAAGCACTGTAATTTAACACCAGCTGTCTGCAATTAAAGTAAGTTCGAATATCACCAGGCTCAAGGTTGACTCAGCCTTCCATCCTTTCTAAAGTAGGTAAAATGAGGACCCAGTTTGTGGGGGCAATAAGCTGACTTTGTATAAAATATTCAAAAGAATGAAGGCTATTGCTTAACGCATTGTAAGCCACAGCCAAAGGAGAGGAGAGGAGAGGAGAGGAGAGGAGAGGAGAGGAGAGGAGAGGAGGACTAGGGGGTGACATAATAGCAGTGTTTCCATATTTGAGGAGCTGCCACAAAGAAGAGAGGGATCAATTTATTCTCCAAAGCATCAGAGGCCAAGAGGAGAAACAATGGATGGAAATGAATCAAAGAGAGAAGCAACCTGGAATTAAGGAGAAACTTCCTGACAGTGAGAACAATTAATCAGTGGAACAGAAGTTGCCTCCAGAAGTTGTAGGAGCTTCATCACTGGAGATTTTTAAAAAGAGACTAGACAGCCACTTGTCTGGAATGGTATAAGGTCTCCTGCTTGAGCAATGGGTTGGACTAGAAGACCTCTAAGATCCCTTCCAACTCTATTATTCTGTTATTCGGTCATATTATGGTGCATAATTTCATCCAGTTTATAACTTCTGGGCAATTTGTCTTCTAGGATGTGTATAATACCTTTATTTTCATTTTTTTTTTTTACTCTTTCATCAACATTTGTTTCGTTTAGTCTTTTCTTTTGCTGAGTTTCCCAAAGTTTTCTTGTTCTAATTTCCACCATAAATCCCCTTATCTGTATCTTCTTCTCCGCCAGCTCAATTACTCTCATTATTTGCCATATCTTGCTTGCTTTAATCTGGTTTACAGGTCCTTTTCAGCAACACACTGTTGTTGTATTTTTTTTCAAAAGCTTCCGCTTTGTTCCATCACAAAGTAGCCATCAGATGCACAGTTGTGGGAGAAACGGAGGTGCAATAGGATTTGCAAGAACTCCTAATGGAGTTGGATTTAGATGTCTTGTGGGGGGTGAAGGGACTCAAGACTGATGATGTATTTGACCCTTCCCTCAGGCTCAGCATTGACATCTCCTACATGGATGGATGAAGAGAGAGAGGGGGGAGGGGGAGGGAGGGAGGGAGGGAGGGAGATGACTAAGATGATATTTATTTATTTATTTATTTATTTATTTATTTATTTATTTATTTATTTATTTATTTATTTATTCATTCAATTTGTATGCTGCCCCTCTCCGAAGACTCAGGGCGGCTCACAGTGCATTTAAAATCATTATAAAAAACATTAAAAACATTAAAACTCATTCACACCACTCATGGCCGGATCTTGCCAGAGAGAGAGAGAGAGAGAGAGAGAGAGAGAGAGACAGAGAGACAGAGAGACAGACGGAGAGAGAGAGGGAGATGATGGATGGATGGATGGATGGATGGATGATAGGTAGGTAGGTAGGTAGGAAGATTGATAGATAGATAGATAGATAGATAGATAGATAGATAGATAGATAGATATAGATAGATACATAGATAGATAGATAGATAGATAGATAGATAGATAGATAGATAGATAGATAGATAGAGATGATAGATAGATAGATAGATAGATAGATAGATAGATAGATAGATAGATAGATAGATAGATAGATAGATAGATAGATAGATGGATGATAGAGATAGATAGATAGATGGTAGGTAGGTAGGTAGAAAGATAGATAGATGATAGAGATAGATAGATAGATAGATAGATAGATAGATAGATAGATAGATAGATAGATAGATAGATAGATAGATAGATAGATAAAAATAGCAATATCACTTAGACTTATATACCGCTTTAGTGCTTTACAGCCCTCTCTAAGCAGTTTACGGAGTCAGCCTCTTGCCCCCAACAATCTGGGTCCTCATTTTACTGACCTCAGAAGGACGGAAGGCTGAGTCAACCTTGAACCTGGTGAGATTCAATCTGCCAAATTGCTGGCAGTCAGTGATCAGCAGAAGTTGCCTGCAGTACTGCACTCTAACCACTGTGCCACCACGGCTCATAGATAGATAGTTCAAGCATGGAAATCAGGCATCCATGGAGTTCAAATGAATATATAAGTTTATTGCAAGCTTACGCTCTCTACAAGAATCTGAACTTCTAACAGTTAAAGCAAATTGGTGATAGATAAGAGTCAATGGAATTCAAAGTGGGCTGGACTTAGATCTCTTGGGGGACAGGCGGTGAAGGGACTCAAGACTGATGATGTATTTGACCCTTCCCTCGGGCTCAGCCTGGACATCTACATGGATGGAGAGATGGATGGATGGATGGATGGGACAGACGGATGGACAGACAGACAAGCACTGGAGATCAGGAGTCTATGGAGTTCAAATAAATATATAGGTTTATTGTATGTTAACACACTCTACAAGAATCAGAACTAGGTACTAACAGTGAAAGCAAATTGGTGGTAGATAAGAGTCAATGGAATTCAAGGTGGGCTTAGACTTAGATTTCTTGTGGGGGTGAAGAAACTCAAGACTGATGATATACCTGACCCCTCCCTCAGGCTCAGCTTGGTCATCTCCTACACTACTTCCACCACCACCTCAATATTTAGAAGAGAACACGTTTCTCCGGACTAGTTAGATAGACCAAGAATAATTTGGTTCCACTGAAGATTGATCATGGCTCAAAACAGAGTCAACGAAACAAAAGCCGAATATCTCACCGAGAAACAGCAATCTTTACCTGATTTCATTAATCAAGACTCTTAAATAGAATATCCAGGTTCAAACATAAAATACTTTTCATACACGCTTTTTTGGAGCCGTTAAAAGAAGGGCTTAGTTCTTCCATCTTTTGTGGATTTTTCTCTTTTCATTTGGAATGAAATTAATGAGATCAGAACTTAATTGCCAGCTGGTCGATTATGTGATGTAAATTATTTCAAAAACAACCTTCCTCTCTCCTTACCTTTTGAAGCTTTCTTTAGCAATACTAAGTTTCCTTTCCTTTCCTTTCCTTTCCTTTCCTTTCCTTTCCTTTCCTTTCCTTTCCTTTCCTTTCCTTTCCTTTCCTTCCCTTCCCTTCCCTTCCCTTCCCTTCCCTTCCCTTCCCTTCTCCATCCATTTGCTTCCTTTCCTTCCCTCTCCTCCCCTTCTTCCCTTTGTCTCTCTTTCCCTCCCTCTCATCTTTCCTTCCTAAGAAACAAGAAAGAGAGAAAGAAAGAGAGAAAGAAAGAAAGAAAGAAAAAAGAAAGAAAGGGAAGAGAAGGGAAGAGAAGGGAAGGGAAGGGAAGGGAAGGGAAGGGAAAGGAAGGGAAGGAAAGGAAAGGAAAAGAAAGGAAAGGAAAGGAAAGGAAAGGAAAGGAAAGGAAAGGAAAGGAAAGGAAAGGAAAGGAAAAGCGGGAGGGAGGGGCAGGCAGACAGGGGAAAAAAGGAAAAAATGAAGGGCTAATTTGATTTTGGAAAGGAAGAAGTAATGATCGAACATTAAGGAAGAAATTTCAAAAAAAAAAATTCTTCAGCCTCCAGAAAGAGGAAGAAGACACACAAATAATTCAAAACAATCTAACTTAATTTTCCTTGGTATAAGATGGAGTAGAGAAAAATCCAAACACGCTTTTAAGATTCTGTCACTCTACCCTTCAAACTACGAAGTTGTCTTTGATTCCTGGAAATGCTGGTTCACGTGTTCCTTGACCTGGCCTACCTCAAAGGGCCTGACTGCGATTGTGCTTTTCCTGCTGGAGAAGATAAATGGTTGGCAATCAGACTTGATGGATCTCCCGTGGAAGAAGCACTTTGAAGGCAAGCAGGACAAAGAAGGACACGGAAAAGACTCAGCAATTCCTTTCTGAACTGCCTTGTTTTTTTCTCAATTTATTGCCTTTTCTTGGACCCGAATTGGTGGAATCCCTCCAAAGGATTCAGCCCTTGCCAAATCACAGGTGCGTACGCACTATTGATTCATCCCACGCTCACAAGGTTTGTTCCCATTAACTCTGGCCAGAAGGGGTCTAGGACAATTCACCATGGCTAAACTCGCCACAGGACAATCCATCACAGGGCAAGTGTTACACTACGATCGAAGAAATGGTGGAATAGAACTTTTAAAGGAAAGATGCCAAAGGAGGGACAAAATGACATGTGAATGACAAAAATTAGAATATTTTTTAATTGTTTTAAATACCGTATATATATATTTCCCAATTTGGGTCTGAGCCTAGTGCCGAAGCCAATGATGGACGGCAGACACGAGGTGCAGGTTTTCTGATTGCTTTTTATTTGTTTTATTTTATTTTTTATTTGATTTGTATACCGCCCTACTCCCGAAAGACTCAGGGCAGTGAACAGCCAACAATAAACTACATACATACAAAATTTAAAAAACAGAAATAAAATCGAATTAAATAGTTTGGCCCAGACAGATTAAAACCCCAATCAATTTAAAACAGATTTAAACTTTGAGGATTAAAAAATTAAAAATATTAAAGTATTAAAATTGTTTAAAAAGAGGGAGAAAGTTAGGCCAGGCCCGCCTGGTGAAATAAAAAGGTCTTTAGAGCGTGGCGGAAGGTGCGCAGATCCGGGATCCTCCGTATCTCTGGGGGGAGCTCGTTCCAGATAGTAGGTGCCCCCACAGAGAAGGCTCTTCCCCTGGGGGCCACCAGTCGACATTGTTTGGCTGACGGCCCCCAGAAGAGCCCCTCTCTATGGGAGCGTACTGACCAGTGGGAGGCTATTAGTGGTAGTAGGCAGTCCCGCAAGTACCCAGGTCCTGAGCCATGGAGCGCTTTAAAGGTGGTAGCCAAAACCTTGAAGCACACCCGGAAGACCACCGGGAGCCAGTGCAGCTCGCGCAGGAGAGGTGTTACATGGGTGCGCCATGTCGCTCCCATTACCACCCGTGTGGCCGCACTCTATGCCAGTTGGAGCCTCCGGATGCTCCTCAAGGGGAGCCCCATGTAGAGAGCATTACAATAATCCAGGCGGGAGGTGACGAGGGCATGAGTGACCATGCGTAAGGAGTCCCGATCCAGAAAGGGAGGCAACTGGCGAATCAGGCGAACCTGATGAAAAATCCTCCCGGTCATGGCCATCAAGTGCTCTTCTAAAGACAGCCGTGAGTCCAGGAAGACGCCCAAGTTGCGAGCCCTCTCCGCGGGGGCCAATGATTCGCCCCCAATAGTCAGTGAGGGCACCAACTGACTATATCGGGACATCGGAAACCACAGCCACTCGGTCTTGGATGGGTTGAGTCTGAGCCTGTTCCTCCCCATCCAGATCCGCACGGCCTCCAGGCACCGGGACATCACTTCAAGGGCATTGTTGGCGATGTTACGCATTATTGGCGTATTCCAGTGGTGGGTTGCCCCCGATTTGGACCGGTTCGCAAGAACCGGTAGTAAAACCGGTGGGAGGCCCCACCCACTGCCCCGGATGTCATCATCAGCGATCTGCGCATGCGCAGAAGCAAAGCGTGTGCGCGATCCCGTTGCGAACCGGTGGTAAGGGTAAGTAGAACCCACCCCTGGAGTAATCCAAGGAAAAGGGCTCCTGGCCAAAATGCCAAGAACGAAGAACAAAGGATTAAGAAAGCTTTATACATTTTCACTAAAAGAGAAGGTGGGACAAGGTGAGATAATAAGAAATATCATCTAATAAACATTTCAGTAATAATTCTACAATTTGTTCTATTGGCCTTGGGTAATGAATGCCCCAGGAGTTATCTAATACACATTTTATTGGCTGCAGGCCATCACTATTCCTAATTTTTAGATGAGGCCTGCAAGTTGTCTAGCTCTTGTTACTTTTAGCAGCTTTCTAACTACCCAGAATTGTTACAAGATTTACACATGCACATTTCCTGTAGATAAGCATTCTTTGTTCTTGCCAGACACGCTCCGCAATTACAAGCTTTCTGTTTTACTTTCAAGTGTGTGTCATGACCTGGCTTTATTTTAGCATACAGCTTATCGCCATAAAACGCACTCCCATTTTTGGCCTCTGTGTACCTCATTTTTGGCTTCTGTGTGCCCTGTTTTTGGCCTCCATGTGCCCCGTTTTCAGCTTCCTTCACATGAAGGCCGAAAACGGGATGCGTGGAGGGTGAAAATGGTGCCCGTGGAGGCCGAAAATGGCTGAAGGGTGGGGGGCCAGAGGGTGGGTGGGACTTCGGCAATATTCACTCCATAAGACATAGGGCCTCCTCAGGGTGCCGTCGGCCAGACAATGTCGGCTGGCGACCCCCAGGGGGAGAGCCTTCTCTGTGGTGGCACCTGCCCTCTGGAACAACCTACCCCCAGAGATACACATGAAACCAGACCTCGGGACTTTTCGTCGGGCCCTGAAAACACATCTATTTCATCTAGCCGGGCTGGCTTGACCCCATCCTTGCAGTTTTAAATTTATAATAGGTTTTAATTGGGTTATTTTACATTGATGGCCAAAATTATTTAATGTTTTTTAAATTGTTTTTAAATTTTATATGTTGTGTTTTTACCGTGGCTGTTCACCGCCCTGAGTCCTGTTGGAGAAGGGCGGTATACAAATTAAATAAATAAATAAATAAATAAATAAATAAATAAACAAACAAATAAATAAATAAATAAATAAATAAATAAATAAATAAATAAATAAATAAATAAATAAATAAGACGCACAGACATTTCTACCCACTTTGGGGAGACAAAAAAAAATGCGTCTTACGGAGTGAAAAATACGGTAACTCAATTGAATTCTTTTTTTTTTTCCAAAAAAAAGTGTTTTTTTATTTTTATAAACAAACAAACATACAATATATAATCAATCAGTGTATCATCTTAGTACCTCTTTTATGTCTTCTCCCTACTCCTCAATTATTTCACATATCCTAATATTTATCATTTCATTTATGATGCCATTTCTCCCACCTTTCTTTACACTATTACTCTCTCTATATATATCTTCTCCAACCAATAATAAAATTTCCCCCATATCTTAAAATATTCCAATTCCTCTCTTTCTTTAATTGTCAAAGTCAATCTATTCATTTCTGCACAATCCAATATTTTCTTAATTACTTCTCCCTCTGTAGGGATTTCCTCTGCTTTCCATCTTTGCGCAAATACTATCCTCGATGCAGTTATAACACGTACAATCAAATATATATTTTCCTGACTAAATTTCTCTGGTAAGTTACCCAATAGGAACAGTTCAGGTACTCAATTGAATTCTTTTTTTTTTTTAAACAAAAACAGCATAAAAACATCAAAGGTACTCAATTGAATTCTTGAATTGTCCCATGATCAGTTGGCCACAGCGAGTAGGCCTCTTCCAGGCCAGAAGAAACCAGCAATAGACAAAACCTACAGGAAAGATGGCATGGAGAGGCGAGGCAAAGTTTCTCCTAGTTTGGGTACCAAAAATGATCTCTAAGCAAACCACAGGGTATGTTCAGACAATGCCAAAGCCAATGAAATGTGCATTGTGTTGTTGATTGTCTATGGAGCTTCTCAATCAATCCAGGTCACAGTTGTCCCAAAGATGCTTTTTCAAAAGACAACTGGACTTTGTTTTTTCCTTGAAGACGTTTTGCTTCTCATCTGAGGAGCTTCTTCAGTTCTGACTCAATAAGTTCAGTTCTGATTGTGTTGTTGATTGTGGTAGGGATTCGGCTCCCTCTGCTGGTGGAAAATTCCCTTTTGGACTCTTTTTCCCACATGGCATCTCTTCTTTGGAGTAATCTGATGGGAATTCTAACCTGTGAAGAGGTGATTTTTCTTAGATCATGTGTGAAGGGAAGAAATCTTTGGGGGGGGGGTGTCTTTGCTCTGAATTCGTTCATTAATGTGGACATCAGGTAGAAAAGTTCTTCAGAGTTCTGGAATTTGGTTATTGTTTTATTTTCCATCCTTCCAGCCTGAGATAAAACAAAGCATTAGAGATGGAAGTTATTTCCTAGGTCAGAATAACAGAGTTGGAAGGGACCTTGGAGGTCTTCTAGTCCAACCCCCAGGCTCAAGCAGGAGACCCCCATACCATTTCTGACAAATGGCTGCCGTGTCTCTTTAAAAACCTCTAGTGATGGAGCACCCACAACTTCTTGTGGCAAGCTGTTCCACTGGTGAATTGTTCTCACTCTAAGGAAATTTCTCCTTAGTTCTAAGTTGGTCCTCTCCTTGGTTAGTTTCCATCCGTTGCTTCTTATCCTGCCTTCGGGGGCTTTGGAGAAAAGGTTCACCCCCTCTCATTTGTTGGAAGAAATCAAGTTCAGTTCCAAGTGGGAAAAAAGACACTGGATTCATGGAAGTTGCTCGAAAAGAAGGTTTATTGATGAACAGGACCACATGCCTTGGAGAACTTGGGTGAAAAAAGGGAAGAGATGCTGAGAGTTCCTGGGTTTTATACCCCCTCTGGCTTTGAACTTCCTGGGGCACAGGAAGAGTATTCTGATTGGTTGCTGTCAGAGGCCATGGCTAGCTTTTTAGGTTGTCTGTGTGCTAAATTTAGTTGACTCTTGCTGGGTGATGCAATGAAGGGAAATTAAATGGCTCTGCCTGAAGGAGGTAAATCTTTGTTATGTAGCATAGATTGGCCCAGGCCTTAGTGGCCCATTAACAAAGATGTGGGGGTGGCTGAGTTTCTGCCTTCCTTTTAGGGGAGATATTCTGCCCTTTTATTATTTCCTAAAATATTTCATTTTCTAGGAGAGGGGTGGGTTTTAACTTCCTACACATCTTTGTAGGAGATCCTTAAATATTGGAAGACTGCTATCATGTCACCCCTAGTCCTTCATTTTACTAGACTAGACAAACTCAATTCCTGCAATGGTTCTTCATATATTTTAGACTCCACTCCCCTAATCATCTTTGTTGCTGTTTTCTGCACTCTTTCCAGAGTCTCAAAAACTTTGTTATATGTTGGAGATCAGAACTAAACGCAATATTCCAAGTCTGGTCTCATCAATGCATTATAAAGTGATACTAACAGTTCACATGAAGGAAGAAATATTTTCTATTATTCCCTTAGATGTTTTCTGATTTGACTTCCTCCTCCTCCTCCTTCTCCTCCTCCTCTCTCCTCCCTCCCCCTCCTCTTCTCAATAAACCCCCCTCCCTTCTAGCACTGATGATGTTACCTAGTTGGGTCATGAAACATCTGCAAGAAAACCACCAAGCTCAGAGAGCACCAAGGACCCCTCTTTTCAACAAAGTGGAATAATAATTTGAAAGCATGTTATAAAATAAATACTGCCTGTAGGTTCTATTCCTAACCATTAATGTTAATAATCGGTCTCCTCCTCCTCCTCCTCTTCCTTCTCTTTACATTTCTCCTCCCCTCCTCCCTCCCTCCCTCCCTTTCTTCCTTCCTTCCTCCCTCCCTCCCTTTCTTCTTTCTTCCTCCTGCTCCTGCTCCTCCTCCTCCTCCTCTTTACATTTCTCCTCCCCACTCTCTCCCTCCCTCCCCCTTCCTTCCTTCCTTCCTTCCTTCCTTCCTTCCTTCCTTCCTTCCTTCCTCCCTCCCACCCTCCTTTCTTCCTTCTTCCTGCTCCTCCTCCTTCTCCTCCTCCTCCACTTCTTCCTGCTCTTCCTGCTCCTCCTCCTCCTCCACTTCCTTCTCCTCCTCCTCCTCCTTCTCTTTACATTTCTCCTCCCCCTCCCTCTCTCCCTCCCTCCCTCCCTCTCTTTCTTCCTTTCTTCCTCCCTCCCTCCCTTTCTTCCTTCTTCCTCCTGCTCCTCCTCCTGCTCCTCCTCCTCCTTCTTCTCTTTACATTTCTCCTCCCCACTCCCTCCCTCCCTCCCTCTTCCTTCCTTCCTTCCTTCCTCCCTCCCTCCCTCCCACCCTCCTTTCTTCCTTCTTCCTCCTGCTCCTTCTCCTCCTGCTTCTCCTTCTCCTCCTCCTCCACTTCCTCCTCCTCCTCCTCCTCCTTCTTCTCCTCCTTCTCCTTCTTCTCCTTCCCCTTCCCCATTCCCTTTCCCTCCCTCCCTCCCTCCCTCCCTCTCCTCGTCCCTCCTCCTTCTCCTATCTTCTAATACTTGAAAAGCTATCACAGGGTAGAGAGCACATCCAAGGAAAATCCTTTGGAAGAGGTTGGACAGCCATTTGGTATAAGGTCTCCTGCTCAACCAAGGAGTTGAACTAGAAGTCCTCCAAGATCCCTTCCAACTCTGTTATTCTATTTATTTCATCTCAGGTGGAATTTGGTAGCAACTCTATTGCTGTTCCTACTCATTTCCTCCCCCTTTGTTTGCTGAGTAGCCTACCATCTCTTCCCCTCTGAGCGCCTCTGTTTCTTCCTTGTCCACTTGATCATTCCTTACAACTTTGCTAATAGCCAACCAGATTTTCACTGCAAGGTAGCAGAGTATATAATAACCTGCAATTATTGCCCGTTTAGTCTCTCCCTGGTGTCTTTTTATTCCCCCATGCACCCAATCTCAATGTTGCTTTTCTGCTGATTTTACTACCCCATTAATTACCGTTGAGAAATAATGCCTGAGTGGGAAGCAAGGAGAGAGATGCCGCCACCTCACGGAGCTGGCCATTGATAAAATGCATGCACCGTCTGGCATCCAGCTGCAGGGATATCTGCAATTGGTGGGATCTGAGCTTCAGAATAATGGAATAACCGAGTTGGAAGGGAGCTTGGAGGGCAATCAGAATAGAGCTGGAAGGGAGCTTGGAGGTCTTCTAGTCCAGGCAGGAGACCCTGTATACCAGTGATGGCTAACCTTTTCCGGAATGCAATGCATGCGTGCCCCCTGCGTATGCCCCCTGCCCCCCATGCATTAGCCCCGCTCCCGCGCATGTGCCTGCATGCACCTGCTCCACATATGCATGCAGCCCCTTGCATGTGCCCTACCCCCACACGTGCACACGTTACCCCTGCATGGGCCCTGCCCCATGCATGTGTATGTGCCCCCTGCATGCACCATGCCCCCCTGCATGTGCACTGCTCCCCTAATGCACCCCTCGCACATGCATGGCAGAGACCCGAAGACCACCTGGCTTGCGGGAGGTGTGCACACATGCGTGGCGGAGCTGAGCTGGGGCGAAAGCTTGTGTGCCCATAGCAAAGGCTCTGTGTGCCACCTCTGGCATCCGTGCCATAGGCTGGCCACCACAGCTATATACCATTTCAGACAAGTGACTGTCCAGCTGATTTTGAAAACCTCCAGTGATGAAGCACCCACAATATCTGAAGGCAACTTCTGTTCCACTGATTAATTGTCCTCACTGTTAGGAAGTTTCTCCTTATTTCCAGGTTGATATCTCTCCTTGATCGGTTTCCATCCATTGTTCCTTGTCTAGCCTTCAGGTGCTTTGGAGAATAGGTTGACCCACAACTTCTGAAGGCAAGCTGTTCCACCAGTTAATTGTCCTCAGTGTTAAGAAGTTTCTTCTTAAGTTCAACCCCCTGCTCAGGCAGGAAACCCTATAGAGCCTTGGTGGCACAGCAGACTAAAAGCGCTGTTGAGTAGCACCAGCTGCCTACAAATACTGCAAGTTCGAATCTCACCAGGCTCAAGGTTGACTCAGCCTTCCATCCTTCCGAGGTAGGTAAAATGAGGACCCGGTTTGTGGGGGCAATAAGCTGACTTTGTATAAAAATATACAAAAGTATGAAGGCTATTGCTTAACGCAACGTAAACCGCCCTGAGTCTCCGGAGAAGGGACCCTAGAGGTCTTCTAGTCCAACCCACTGCCATTTCAGAAAAATGGCAAGAGCCTTGGTAGTACAGTGGTCTAAGGCACCCTGTTATTAAGCTGGTTATTAAGACCAGCTGCCTGCAATTACTGCAGGTTCGAATCTCACCAGGCTCAAGGTTGACTCAGCCTTCCATCCTTCTGAGGTAGGTAAAATGAGGACCTGGATTGTGGGGGCAATAAGCTGTCTTTGTATAAAAAAGAACACCGCTTAGTGGGGGGCCAAAAGTATACAAAAGTATGAAGGCTATTGCTTAACGCATTGTAAGCCGCCCTGAGTCTCCGGAGAAGGGTGGCATATAAATCGAACTAATAAACAAACAAACAAACAAACAAACAAACAAACAAACAAACAAACAAACAAATATACTGTTTCAGACAAAGGCTTGTCCAATCTCTTCTTTAAAACTTCCAGTGTTGGAGCATTCACAATTTCTGGAGGCAAGTTGTTCCACTGATTCATTCTTTTCATGGGCAGGAAACTTCTCCTTAGTTCAGGGGTCAGCAACCTACGGCTCTGGAGCCTCATGTGGCTCTTTCACCCCTCTGCTGCGGCTCCCTGTCATTCAAAATATGCATCACAACCAGCAATGTGTGACACCCACAGGTACATGATTTATTGAGCTTTTCAACCCCCGGTAGGCCAACCATGGATAAATCCAAGAAAAGAAAAGTTTCAGAAGAAAACAGAACGTTTAATTCAACTACATCTGCTAGTTTTGTGGCTGCTTGTTGCGTAATTTTATGGATCAGACTCAATAATTGATTTAAGAATAAAGTATTCAAACAAAACACTGTTTATTTACAGTAGGCATTCTATATTCACTGAATAATCACAGATAGAAGCTAGTAGGAGGTGCATACAGCTCCTTTTATATACATAAGGCGGAGCAAGCTATGGGAGTGGTTACAGATGAATATATTAAGTGATGAAGAATAAGTTAACCCCTAATACCCCGAGTATATATACTATTTACATATTGGAGAATAAGGCATTTACTTGTGACAAATCCCCCTCTAAATGCCAATTCGATATATAACAATAATTACATTCAGATTCAGAACAATATAAAACTTGCAATTTGGAAGTCAAGTATTTGTGCTGTTTAGAAGGCAAAGGCTTTGTCAAAATGTCAGCTATTTGCTCTGATGTTTCGCAATGAACTGCTTTAATAAACCCATCTTGAGATAATTGTCTCACGTGCTTGAATTTTATATCTATATGTCTGGATCTTTGACCAATAGCATCAGACCTAGATATTTCAATAGCAGCTTTGTTATCTTCGTGTATGACAAATGGTAATGAAAGTTTCTTCCAAGTATTTGACAATAAATCATTAAACCATACAAGATTATTGGAGGCTTTAGATAAACAAACATATTCTGCCTCAGTTGTTGAGGTGGCTACTAGATCTTGTTTTCCAGTGTACCAGTAAACTGGACAATCGTTAAGAAAAAATATATAACCAGATGTGCTTTTTCTACATACAGTATCACCTGCCCAATCCGCATCGGCGTAACATGTGAGGATGGGCTCTTTGACATTATTAGGTTCCAATAATAAGCAGAAGTCTAAGCTGTGTTTTAAGTACCTTAGTATTCTTTTAACGGCTTCCCAATGATACATTAAGGGTTTGCTGACGTACCTGGATAACAAATTGAGGAGCAAAGCAATATCAGGTCTAGTCCAATTAGAAATATATAAAAGGGAACCAATAACTGATCTGTAGAGTGTATTATCCTTAAATTCAGGGGATGATTCATCTATATTCCTTAAGAAGTCAGTTTGCATAGGAGTATCACAAGGCTTGGCATTATTTAAATTACACTTGTTTAGGAGTTCTACAATCTTATCTTTCTGAGAAAGTTTGAATCCTTTTTTGGTTTTACTGATTTGAACTCCAAGATATTTATTTACCTTCCCTAATGATTTTAAAGAAAAATGTTCATTTAGTTTTGCTACAAATGTCTCTCTTTTTTCTTTATGTTTACCTATATACAAAATATCATCCACATAAATTAACACAAATTCTAATGAGTCATCCTCCTTTTTGACAAAGAAACAGTTGTCAGCAGTAGTAGCATTGAAATTCATAGTTCTGAGTACTTTGACTAAACATTCATACCAGCGTTTGCCAGATTGTTTTAATCCGTACAAACTTTTATTTAATAACCACGTTTCATTTTTGTTTGTGTATTGACTATGAGGTGCTCTTACATATATCTCCTTATCGAGTTTTGCGTGTAAATATGCGGTCTGTATGTCATATTGGAATACATCAAGGTCAAGTGCTGATGCTATAACTAAAGCTGTTTTACACTCTCAGTTCTTACTGTGGGAGAGTATGTGTCTGTGTAATCCTCAGGATATTTTTGAGCATAACCTTGTGCAACTAACCTAGCTTTGTATAATGTGTTGCCTTCTTCTAGATTTTTAATTTTGTATATCCACCTGGTGCCTATAATAGTCTTGTCCTTAGGTGCAGGTGTAGGAGTGAATACATTTAACTCTCGTAAGCTGTCCATCTCCTTGGCCATGGCTGATTCCCATTTTCTTCTTTCTTCAGAGGGAAGTTTTAACACTTCCTCATATGTGTTTGGTGTTGATGTTTCACTATCCATGTACATTACGTAATCTTTGTATTTATTTGGTACTTGATTTCTGTTGCATCTGATAGTCTTTTCTGGTTTATTATCGTTATCATGTAAGTATCTTGCTTCCTTTTTTGTTAATGAATCTGTCCTTATTCTGTGTTGACTGTTTGTCCATGTTTTAATTTTGTTTTTATGTGTGTTGTGATTACATTCCTCTCTATTTATCTTATCTTGATGCTCAGTGTCTGAATTTGTGACTGGGAATATTTCATTAAGATGTATTTTAGACCAGTTGGCCTGTTCATGAAATACTGCTGTTCTAGAAATTATAAATTTGTTATTGTTATCAATAAATCTGTACCCTTTTGTGCCTGTTTCGTATCCCATGAATCTTAGTCTTCTGGATACGTTCTCTCCTTTATGTCTCAATTGTTTTGGTATGTGTACATCCGCTGGGACTCCAAATATGTGCATGTGTGCTATCTTGGGTTTTCTACTGTACATTATTTCATATGGCGTCTTGTTTATAATGCTGGACCAAGTTCTATTTTGTGTATAATTGGAATATTGTAATGCTTCTGACCAGAATTGTTTTCCTAAGCCAGCATCTTCTAATGTGCATCTAATCATGGTTTGTAATGTTGAGTTCTTTCTCTCTACTACTCCATTTTGAAATGCAGAGAAAGGGCTAGACGTGAAATGTAGCATCCCTTTGTTTTTTAGCCATTGGGAGAATTCTTTTGACATGAATTCAGATCCCCTATCTGTCAAGATTTGTTTTATTTTGATATTATGTTGCGTTTCTACACGTTTATAAAACTCTTTAAATTTCTGAAAGGTTTCATCTTTGTGTTTTAAAGTGTAGACAAACCCGTAATGACTATAGTCATCTACAATAGTCAGAAAATAATGTTTTCTATATGTGATTGATGGTGTTAATGGACCAACTAAATCCATATGTACCAAATCAAAAATTTGATTAGTTGATCTTGTTGCCTTTCTTGGTCTGGGACTAGTTCTGAGTTTTGTGGACTTACATACTGAGCATTCCAAATAATTTTTACAATTTTTTATTTTAACACCTTCAGCATGTTCAATCATCTTTTGTACTACAGGAAAACTAGCATGTCCTAATTTCCTATGCAAAATATGTGCACATTCATCGTGAATTGGTTTTCCAATTTTAGGCTTTTTGTCATTGGATGTGTCATTAATAGATGTGTCTTTGTGACTATGAATTGTTTCATGTTCTTCATTATCACTATTGCTATTGTCTTCATTATCTATGTCATTGTTATCATCCATGTTTGAATCAATGTTGTGTAACCATCTTTCTTTTGTGATTGAATATGGTAGGCCTCCTTTGATAACCACACTACCTAAGCTTGTTTTGTTTTTCTCTAATGTTGCTTTTCCTTTTGAGAATACTATATTTATGTCAGAATCCCTACTTAGTTTTATTGCACTAAGTATGTTATGAGGTATTTCTGGTATTAGTAATACCCCCTCTATTTTCCCTAGACCGGGTAAGTTTACATTTCCTCTACCAATGACTTGTACCTTTTCTTGATTAGCTACTTTAATTACAAACTTATCTTCTATAAATGAAGATAATATGCCTTTGTTATGTGTAGTGTGATTAGTTGCCCCAGAATCAATGAGCCAATCATTGTCCTCTGACTGTGGTATGCTAGTTGTGTTATGTTTGTTTAATCCATTCAGTGAACCAGATCTTCTATCCTTTGAATTATCCCTGCCCCCTCTATGTTCTCTATAGTTGGATGGACTTCTATATCTATGTCTATCAATGGATGATTGTCTGTTATGGTATCTACTTCTATAATCAGTTTTTTGCCTTTCTCTAAAGAATTTAGGACAATCTCTCCTACTATGTTCTTTAGATCCACAGTTGTGGCATTCAATTGGTTCACGATATCTTTCTTGGAATGCTACCCTCTTATATTGTTTATGTTCTATGTGGTTATTACAACGACTCCTTCTTGAATTATCTTCAGCTATTAGCTTATTGGATAAATTCTCTATGGATAAGTACCCTAAATTAATAGTGTCTAAATGTGATATATAGTTATCCCATGATGGGTCTAGTGAGTTAATGATAACACTCTTCATTGTTTGATCTGAAATTATTTCTCCCCTTAAATGCAGTTCTGCTCTGATTTTGTTTAAAGATATTAAATGTTCACTTATAGTAACCCTTGGCTTTATCCTAGCTGAGAAGAAATCTTTAGACATTCTTGTTGTAGTGGCTACCCTTTCACTATGAAACAATTTAAACATGCATTGAATAATTTCTGAGACAGTCAGATTTTGCTTAATACTATGGTACATAGCAGGAGATATACTGGAAATTAATAAGTAAAATGCTCTGTGGTGTAGGCAGTCCAATTTTAAAGTCCAAGGTCTTTTGGGGGGGGGTTAGTAATAAAGAATAATAAGTTTTCTTTTAGAAAAACAACCTGAAGTTGTTGACACCATTCCTGCAAATTAATGCCATCTATTCTCAGTTTTGGGAAATCATTGGGTAAATTCCCAATATTGTTAGGGCCATTACTTACAACTGGAGGTAGTCCGTGATCTTGCAAGTGTTGATAGTTGCAGAATGGTGTGGGTATGCTTGCAACGAGTCTGAATGGCTCTCTCTGTTCTTCATGTCCTCCTAAGTTGTCTGCGTAGGTCTGCACATGCGCGTTGCTCATTTCGCTCCTGTAGCTGTCAGGAGAGGTTCTCGCTGCTGCAGCTCCCTTGTAGCGTTCTTCTTCCGATGAATCGGTCTCCGGTTCGTTCTTGGGGGTCCAGGTGACAGCAGGCGCTCGCTTTCTTTCGTTGAGATGATTCTTGTTGAGATCGCTGGTTCCTGGGATCGTCTGTGGCGTGGGGTGGTATTTGCAGGGCTCTCTGGGTTCAGGCGTCGGTGCTCCCATCATTTGGATAGAAGCGGGTAGATTTTGAGGCGTTTGTTTGCTTGCTTGTCTTTTCTTTATTTCTCGATTGCTAGCTTTTGTTGATTCTTTTGTGATTCTTAGTTTTGGACCGAAGGCTGCAAAAAGCGTTTTCATTGCTGATTTTATTTGCATTTCTATTGAAGTTTCTTCGATATCTGTGTCTGATTCTTCTGAAGAGTAAATTTTCTCATTTTTGTTTTTTGCATCATGTAAGGCTTTTCGTGCCAGATATTTTGAATTCTGCTTTCTGATTGGCTCTGCTTCGCTCATCTTAGTGGTCTGTTGAAACCAAGATGGCTGCCATTCAAAATTTTGTGTAGGACTGTTAGTCTTCCTTTTGGTTATATTCTTATCTATAGGTAATTCGCTCACCATTTTTGATTCTTTAGGTTCATCAGTTGTGATGTGTTTCTCTCTCTCGCTGCTCCGTTGTTTTTTATTATGTCTTGGAGGTTCGCGATGAGATTTTCGTCATTCTTTTGACTTTTCAAGAGTCTCAGTATCTCTGACCTGAGTTCGTTGTTTTCTATCTCGTTTTCTTCTTGGTCATCAGTTTCATCCATTATTTCCTTGTTCTCTGTAGTGCAGTCTTCAGATTCTCTCGATATTGCAGTCGTGGATTCATCGATCATTTCTTGATCCGCTTCCATTTCTTTACTGTGTGCCCTGGTGTTGGGTCTTTCTCTTTTATTTCTGGAGTTTTCTCTCTTAGGCATATCTAAAGTTTTATTGAGTCAATTCAACCATCCTCTGCTACCAGATTGTTGCGTAATTTTATGGATCAGACTCAATAATTGATTTAAGAATAAAGTATTCAAACAAAACACTGTTTATTTACAGTAGGCATTCTATATTCACTGAATAATCACAGATAGAAGCTAGTAGGAGGTGCATACAGCTCTTTTTATATACATAAGGCGGAGCAAGCTATGGGAGTGGTTACAGATGAATATATTAAGTGATGAAGAATAAGTTAACCCCTAATACCCCGAGTATATATACTATTTACATATTGGAGAATAAGGCATTTACTTGTGACACTGCTCAAGAAATAGTCAGGCACGGGAAGGGTTTTGTGGCTCCCGGTGTTTTCTTTTCTGTGGGAAACAGGTCCAAATGGCTCTTTGAGTGCTGAAGGTTGCAGACCCCTGCCTTAGTTCTAGGTTGCTTCATGCTAAGAAGAATTTAATTTTTCTGAATAGGGAAAGATTATGTCTATAATCTGCAACACATTGATATCCAGGGATGGAAGTTAAGGAACATACCAGAAAGTTCTTTGGAGGTAAAAGATCACAAGACCCCAAATGTAATTGGACTATGTGAACAATAAAAGCCCCATTGCAGTTATTGCCAATAAAGGAGAATATTTGTAGCTAAGGGTTGAACTATGGGGGTGCCTTCTGAGCTAGGTTGTTTTCTGGTGGACATTTCACGAACCAACGAGGTAACATCATCAGTCCTGGAAAGGAATGGGTTTGTAGGAGGGAGGGAGGGAGGGAGGGAGGAGGAGGAAGAGGAGGAGGGAGGGAGGGGAGAAGGGGATGGGGATGGGAAGGGGAAGGAGACAGAAGGAGAAGGATAATAAGAAAGAGAAGGAGAAGGAGGGAGACAGAGAGGGAGAAGGAGACAGAGAAGGAGAAGGATAGGATAAATACAATGATATTTATATAGTGCGCGCTTAGATTCTTAATATTCTATTATGTAGACGCCTTCAAGCATTAAATGTAGATATGAGAGGAGAAAAGGGAGGGGGAAGAAGGGGATATTCTACCAATATTAATTACAATTTGAATGTTAATGTCCCAAGCATTCTAAATCTTTGACTTCTCTTCAAAATTAAACAGAATGAATATATAATCAAAAGAAAACACGAAGGAAGAACGTACATCAAAGTATTTGTTTTACAACGATCGTTCCAGGCTTAAGGTAAATGACTTGTTATTTTTTTTTTAAAATTAAGGTAAACACAAAACAAAAATACATACAAACATGGGTACATTAAAACAATACAAAAGAAAAAACAGACCAACACTAACTCAGTCCACTGACTGACTTCTGAAAGCTGTTTCATCGGTGGTTGTTTTCTATTTCGTCTATTCTTTTCTATACGTATCTATTTTAAATGTTTTCTTTTTTTAAAAAAATCACTATGGTGTTGTTGAATATTGAATATTTCCCATCGTGTCGGTCCGTGGTGTAAATGGCCTGTTTAATTCTGATGCACTCTCATTTATGGAAATACAGATTTTTTTTAAAAAAAAACAGATGGGCTTTTCATCATAGCCATTTCTTAAAATACCCTGTTTCCCCCAAAATTTGACATCCCCCGATAATAAGCCCAATCAGGCTTTTGAGCTAATGGCAATAAGGCTAAGCATTTATTTCAGGGTTCAAAAAAATATGACAGGGTCTTATTTTCAGGAAAACATGGTACTTCTTTAACCCCATTCTGCAGAAACCTATGGAGGTAACAGCAAAAAAACTTCTCAAGGAGAGGACTCCAGCTTGTGGCCTGTTGGCCACCGGCCCCTCCAGCAGCTGAATCAGAGGAGGAGGAGGAGGTGTGGGAGTCAGAGTCAGCATCAAGGCAACCTGAGAGCTCCAAGGGGGAAGAGGGAATGGAGCTGGCAGAGAGAGAGAGAGAGAGACAAAGGCCGAGCCTGGGCCCTCCGTCAGTCCTCAGATGGAGATTCAATAGCCTCTTGGTGTGGAGGTTGCTGATGAGGAAGAGGAGGAACAGCTGGGTCCAGTGCCTGACACGTGAATGCGAAGAAGGCAGAGGAGAGGAGAGCTGGGGAAATCTATGGGCCGGTCCTTGGGACGGAAGAGCCACCAGGGCTAGCGAAGCCCCACCCTAGCTCTGGGGATAAAAGGCAGGGGGCGGAGATGAATAGATGTGGCAGACAACTATTCATCTCCCTGCCGGAAGGACTTGTTAGCCTGCAGTGAGAGAGAAACTTTTTGCCGGAGCTGCCGGCGCTCCTAATAAAGGAATCTTTTGAGTTCACATCAAAGGGTCTGTCGTGTTTGGGGAGCTGGGTCAGAACACCACAACTGGAACCAATTGGAGCAGAATTTCCACTACAAAGCAAGGAGTTTGTTAAATTATTATTATTATTATTGGTTAATCTTTAGTGAAATTCATAGCCTTTGAGGCTGGTTAATACCTCAGCAGCTCGAGTCCTAACCAAGGACCTAGGAACTGTTAAGGTATCGTCGGAGGATGTAAGCTGTTCTGATTATTATTATTATTATTATTATTATTATTATTATTATTATTATTATTATTATTATTATTATTATTATTAGTTAATCTTTAGTGAGATTCACAGCCTTTGAGGCTGGTTAATAGCTCAGCAGCTCGAGTCCTAACCAAGGACCTAGGAACTGTTAAGGTATCGTCGGAGGATGTAAGCTGTTCCGAGTAAGGTGGTTTTTTGTAGAGTCAAAATGTTCAAGTCTGGCAAATTTAGAATTTCTAAATAGCGGGGTAGCCCTTTGGGTATTGCTCCAAGGGCTCCAATTACAATCGGTTATTATTATTATTATTATTATTATTATTATTATTATTATTATTATTATTATTATTTTGGCTGTCGTTGTTAAGCAAATAGTACAATTCCTTATTGGCCAAGGGTGATTGGATACAAAAGGAATTTGTCCTCGGTGCATAAGCTCTCAGTGTACATAAAAGCTATAAGTGATAAATCATCATCCTAGTCATCATAAAAAAACATTCATCATAAATCATAAATTAAATAATTGTCAAGTTTCGAGGTCGTCTCAAATAAATTGCATTTCAAACAAAGTCTTTGAAGAAAAACTCCTATTTATTGCAGTTGTTAAAAGAACCATCCAGTCGTTAATCAAATTCAGTGTCCCCCATTGACTTGGCAGGTCAAAAGTTGGCTGGGAAGTTCGTAAATGATGATCACATGACCCGGGGACGCTGCAGCCGTCATAAATACAGGCAGTCCTTGATGTAGGACCACAACTGAGCCCAAAATCCCAGTGCTCAGTGAGACATCTGCGGAGTGAGTTTTGCTTCCTTTTGTGACCTTTCCGGCCATGGTGGTGAAGTTAGTCACCTGGTCATTAAATGAATCTGGCTTCGCTTGCCAGAAGGTTGCAAAAGGGGGTCACAAATACGAGTCGGTTGCAAAAGAGCCTGAATTTGGATTACGTGACCATGGGGATGCTGCAATGGTCATAAGAATGAAAAACAGTCATAAATCACTTTTTAGAGATTGTTGATCTTTCAAATGGTCACCAAATGTTAAGGCGAGGACTACCTATTGGATGCCATGTTTGATCAGGTAATTGTGGGGATGCTGCAATGATCATAAATAGGAGGACCATAATCATACCCTGTTTTCCCCAAAATAAGACATCCCCTGATGATAAGCCCAATCGGGCTTTTGAGCGCATGGCAATAAGGCCAAGCGCTTATTTCAGGGTTCAAAAAAATGTAAGACAGGGTCTTCTTTTCGGGAAAACACAGTATCTATCTATCTATCTATCTATCTATCTATCTATCTATCTATCTATCTATCTACCATCTATCTATCATCTACCCTGTTTCCCCCAAAATAAGACATCCCCTGATAATAAGCCCAATCAAGCTTTTGAGCGCATGGCAATAAGGCCAAACACTTATTTCAGGGTTCAAAAAAATGTAAGACAGGGTCTTATTTTTGGGGAAACACAGTATCTATCTATCTATCTATCTATCTATCTATCTATCTATCTATCTATCTATCTATCTATCTATCATCTATCTATTTATCTATCTATCGATCTATCTATCTATCTATCTATCTACCATCTAACTATCATCTACCCTGTTTCCCCCAAAATGAGACATCCCCTGATAATAAGCCCAATCGGGCTTTTGAGCACATGGCAATAAGGCCAAGCACTTATTTCAGGGTTCAAAAAAAATGTAAGACAGGGTCTTATTTTTGGGGAAACACGGTAAGTCACAATTTTCAATGCCATCATAACTTGGAACAGTCGCTACACGGACAATCTTAAATCAAGGACAACTTGATCAACCTTGGTTAACAGATGAACAGATGAACTGGAAGGGACCTTGTAGGTCATCTAGTCCAACCCCACCCCACCCCCCCATCCAAGCAGGAGACCCTGGCCTACACCATTTCTGACCGAAATGGTTGATTTTCTTCATTTTTTAAAAAAAAAAATCTTAAAAGTGTCTGCATTCTGTACCCCAATCGCTTTTTCACATCCTACCTGTCACAGATTCGCGTATTCCATCACAATATTCCTGCCGGTGCTTCTATCGCAATTGTGATCAAAAGGCGGGTGTGATGTATGGAAATATTTGCTCTGCACAAATACATTCGTTCTCAAAAGGGGCCCTTAACCTAAATGGCGTATTTCTCCGAATGTTCTCTGCCTAATAAATGCTTCAGAGAGAGCGCGAGAGCCAAACGATGTGGCAGGAATGCAGCCTGATTTCTCTTTTAACGTGTAGGAATTTCGAATGCAAGCAAACGCCTGCCAAGTTTTTATGGCTTCTAAATTTGAATAATTGTATTTCTCTGCCGTGCATCTGGGAAGATAATAATGCCACCAAACAATTTAATTATATATACATATATACATACATACAGATATACAGATATGTAGATATGTAATATATCTATAGATCTCCCTATATCTCTAGCTCTATATATCTATGTCTATATTAGCAGTGAAATGCACTTACCTTTGCTACCAGTTCGGGAGTGTGAGCGTGAGTGCGTGCTACGCTCTTGCGTGGCTCTTCTGCTTGTGCTTAATGACATCCCGGTGGGTGGGTGGAGCCTCCCACCACCAGCACTACCGGTTCGTGCAAGCCAGATAGATCCAGCTGGATTTCACCACTGGTCTATATCTATATTTATCTATGTCTATGTCTATGTCTATGTCTATGTCTACCTCTACCTCTACCTCTACCTCAACCTCTACCTCTACCTCTATCTCTATCTCTCATCCTTTTGTCCATCTGTCCGTCTGTCTGTTTGCCTATCTATCTATCTATCTATATGTCTGTCTGTCTCTCTCTCTCTCTCTCTCCCTATCCCTATCTCTATCTTCATCTCCATCTCTCATCCTTTTGTCCATCTCTCCGTCTGTCTGTCTGCATATCTATCTATCTATCTATCTATCTATCTATCTATCTATCTATCTATCTATCTATCTATCTATCTATCATCTATCTATCTATCATCTAACTATCCATCTGTATCCATCCATCCATCCATCCATCCATCCATCCATCCATCCATCCATCCATCCATCCACCCACCCACCCACCCACCCATCCATCCATCCATCTATTCAGGTATCCAAATAGGTAGATAGCTAGGTAGCTAGATATCATCAAATAATATTGTCTGTCTGTCTTTGTCTCTATCTGTCTGTCTGTCTGTCTGTCTGTCTGTCTGTCTGTCTGTCTGTCTGTCTGTCTATCTGTCTCTGCTTCTCTCTCTCTCTCTCTCTCTCTCTCTCTCTCTCTCTCTCTCTCTCTCTCTCTCATCAAATGATATTGTTCATCTGCCTGTCTGTCTGTTTGTCTATCATCAATCTAAAATCAAATGATATTGCTAAATATTACAATATGCGGAAAATATATGGTGCATTATTGTCATCTCCTGTTTCATCTTCCCCGCTAACAAATAAGGGAGCTCTAATTGAGGGTCTTATGATCCATCTAAGGAAATTGAGCACACATTTTACCTCTTGTTCCTTTCTTTTTTTCCACAAGAGCAAATGTAAAAAGGGAAATTTATAGGAGGGTTTTTATTGAGGCAGCATAATTTCCCCATCATAAGGAAGGTGACCATCATATTGTTCTCCTCATCAAATTACACCTCGCCTAATGTGCGATGGGAAATGAGCTTCTGACGTGACAGAGCCTTCTTTTTGCAAGTCACAAAAAGGAAATTTGCGCCTATGCATGAAGAAAATTTCTTCTTCTTCTTCTTCTTCTTCTTCTTCTTCTTCTTCTTCTTCTTCTTCTTCTTCTTCTTCTTCTTCTTCTTCTTCTTCTTCTTCTTCTTCTTCTTCTTCTTCTTCTTCTCCTTCTTCTCCTCCTCCTCCTCCTCCTCCTCCTCCTCCTCCTCCTCCTCCTCCTCCTCCTCCTCCTCCTCCTCCTCCTCCTCCTCCTCCTCCTCCTTCTAAAAAGCTACAACACTTTTAGAAAAATTGCACTCTGCTGAAGCTACAGATATAGTCCAGGACCATGAGACCTTCAGCCTATCTCTACCTCAACACCAGCAACTGTGAGAAGGATCTTGGTGTCCAGGTGGACAACCACTTCAATATGAACCAACAGTGTGCAGCAGTGCCGAAAAATCCAATGCAATCCTAAATTGCATTAACAGAGAGATAGAATCAAGATCATGTGAAGTATTAGTACCGCTTTAAATTAGTAAGACAACATTTAGGATACTGAATCCAGTTTTGGTCACCACACTATAAAAAAGAGGTTGAGACTCAAGAAAGAGTGCAGAGAAGAGCAACCAAGAGGATTAGGGGACTGGAAGCTAAAACATATGAAGAACAGTTGCAGGAATTGGGTATGGCTGGTCTACAGTAGACAAAAGAAGAACTAGGAGAGACATGATAGCAGTGTTCCAATATCTCAGGGGCTGTCACAAAGAAGAGGGGGTCAACCTATTCTCCAAAGCATCTAAAGGCAGGACAAGAAGCAATGGATGGAAACTAATCAAGGAGAGAAGCAATTTAGAACTAAGGAGAAACTTCCTAACAGGGAGAACAATTAACCAGTGGAACAGCTTGCCACAAGAAGTTATGGGTGTTCCATCACTGGAGGCTTTCAAAAAAAAAAAAAACCCTGGACAACCATTTGTTTGAAACAGTATAGGGTCTCCTGCTCGATCAGGGGGCTGGACTAGAAGACCTCCAAGGTCCCTTCCAGTTCTTTTCCGATTAATTTTTTTTTTTTTAAAGTAACAACCCTTTTAGAGAATTGCACCCTGGTGAAGCTACCTCTGATAGTCCAAGGCCTTTAGAAACCATTTTGGCCTATCCCTTTCCAGAAGCATCTATATTACAGAACAGCTTTCAAGTTTCTCTCCCCTCTCTGTCCCTTCCTTTTTCCCCTTGCTTCCCTCATTTCTACCTTCCCTACCATTCCCCTTCCTCTTCCCTTTCCCCTTCCCTTCCTCTTCCCTTATATGTTCCCTCCCCTCCTTGCTTCCTTCCTTTCCACCTTTCCTCCCCTTCCCCTTCCCTTATATTTTCCCTTCCCTCCTATCTTCCTTCATTTCCACTTCCCCTCCCCTTCCTCTTCCTCTTCCCCTTCCCTTCTTCTTCCCTTATATGTTCCCTCCCCTCCTTGCTTCCTTCCTTTCCACCTTTCCTCCCCTTCCCCTTCCCTTATATTTTCCCTTCCCTCCTATCTTCCTTCATTTCCACTTCCCCTCCCCTTCCTCTTCCTCTTCCCTTTCCCTTCTTCTTCCCTTATATATTCCCTCCCCTCCTTGCTTCCTTCCTTTCCACCTTTCCTCCTCTTCCCCTTCCCTTATATTTTCCCTTCCCTCCTATCTTCCTTCATTTCCACTTACCTTCCCCTTCCTCTTCCTCTTCCCCTTTCCTTCTTCTTCCCTTATATGTTCCCTCCCCTCCTTGCTTCCTTCATTTCCACCTTTCCTCCCCTTCCCCTCCCCTCCCCTCCCTTCTTCTTTTCCCTTCCCTTTTCCCCTTCCCTCTCCACTCCTTCACTATTAATTCATTTCTATCCTTTTTTTCCTTTTCTTCTTTAGCTGTTTTTGCTAGCAAGTTCAAAGGGAACCTGTGCTCTCCTACCTCTACACTCCTGTGGGATGAGAGACTGATGAGTTTAGGCAAATAGAGGCCAAATTGTTTGGTTCATGGGATACTCTATTATACAGGCAATTGATTTCAATCCTAGCTAATTAATATAATTAACTGTATTGTATTCAATTAACAAACAGGTATTTTTAGAACCAGAAGGAGTTGTGTGTCGTTCAGGTGGGCGAGAGGTGAAGTGTGGCTTCTGATATGCGCACACACACAAACACACACACAAGACACTGAAATATATATATACACAAACACACACACATATACAGACAGGTTCGTAAACAAACAGGTCACATAGACCAGTGGTGGGTTCCTCTCGGTTCGGCCCGGTTCTCTCGAGCCTGACCAGGTGAAGCTTGACGGGTGAATACAACTTGTTTTCCTCCTTCCCGTCCGCACAACCTCTTCTGGAAAGATGGTAGAAGAAAGGGAAAAAAATAATAATACTGTGTTTCCCCAAGAATATGACCTACCTCAAAAGTAAGCCCTAGCTTGATTTTTACACGTGCGCCCAATATAAGCCCTGCCCCCCCAAATAAGCCCTAATTAAGATCTCGCCCACACCAGGGTACACGGGGTGGAGCAAGGCGCATAGATAAAAATTAAGCTAGGGTGGGGATGGGGGGGTGAAGCTGCCTTACTTACCACACCTCGCATACCCCAACACCTGCCTTGCCAGCCCACTTCTGCGGCCACTTGCCGCCGCTCAAATCGATCCGGAGCTCTGTTATTGGCTGCAGAGGCCTTTCCCGAATGACCTCTGATGGTGAAACAGAGGCTGGGGGCAATGCATTCGTCAATCCTGAGGGACAGCAAGGCAAGGCAGGTGTCAGGGTGTGTGAGGCCTGGTAAGTAGGACCATTCCAGGCCCCTGTCCCTATCCGTGTGCTTCATTCCACCCCCTGCACCCCAGAGTGGGTGGGGTCTTAATTAAGGCTTATTTTGGGGGGGAGTAGGGCTTATATTGTGCACACGTGTAAAAATCAAGCTAGAACTTACCTTGAGAGTAGGTCGTATCTTTAGGGAAACACAGTATCTATTTATCAATAATGCATCAATTTATATCTATCATTTACCTACCTACCTACCTACCTACCTCCATATCTATCTATCTATCTATCTTTCTTTCTTTCTTTCTTTCTTTCTTTCTTTCTTTCTTTCTTTCTTTCTTTCTTTCTTTCTTTCTTCTATCATCAGTCTATCTATCTATCTCTATCTATCTATCTATCTTCTATCAGTGTCTGTCTGTCTGTCTTTCATCTTTCTATCTTCTATCATCAGCCTATCTACCTCCCTCCCTCCCTCCCTCCCTCCCTCCCTATCTATCTATCTATCTATCTATCTATCTATCTATCTATCTATCTATCTATCTATCTATCTATCTATCTTCTATCATCAGTGTCTGTCTGTCTGTCTTTCATCTTTCTATCTTCTATCATCAGCCTATCTACCTCCCTCCCTATCTAGACCGGGTCTTTTTTTTAAAATAGTTTTTTTTTGAACATTTTCCAACTTTAAAAACCACAAGTGAAAAAAAAAAAACACCAAGGAAGAAAATAACAATAAGACAAATACAAACAAATAGAGGAAACGAACAACACAACAGTGTAATACAATTTTACAGCTTTCCGTATCAGCATGTATATATTCTACTTTTGTAATTCACCATTCAATATTTGCCTTCTCATAGATTTTAACAATTCTAGTAATAGTATAATAATTATATTATAATATAATACTGATTATAACCGTTCTGATTATACATATATACATTTATCTTTATATTCTAGTCAATAGTTTTAGAACTTTTATTTCTTGTAGACTGTGCAAGTGGCTACAGCATAGAAGCCAAAACAAGAAACAAGACTAGGTCTTATTTTCGGGGAAACAGGGTAACCGAAAGCAGAATGCCTGTCAGATTTTTCTGAAAACACATTTCTGACTATCTGATTTGCAGCAGAGGCCAGGGAAGGGAGTTGTGTTTGTTGTGTCTGGGCACTGACAAATGTGTGGCACTGGAGAACATTGGATGGAGTGGCGATGCAACTCTGCAGGCAGGTTGGGCCATTGGTGGGAGAATATATATAAATATATTTTTAAAAAAGAGTGCCAACTTTTATTGTTCAAGCCCGGCTGTCACGTTGTGAAACCACAGCCATTTGTAAGAAATATGTGACATTCTAATAGGGAGTAATTTACCCAAGGATGTCTTTGTGCCTTGAAGTGCCTTCAACACTACGGCTCGCGGAAACTTTGTGTGAAGAAGGGTCTGCAATGCGGTGCAATGCCTTTGTTTGGAGGTTCCCTCCCCCTCTTGGAAAACAGCAAGAGACCCATAAGAGCAAAATAGATCAGAATAACAGAGTTGGAAGGAACCTTGGAGGTCTTCTAGTCCAACCCTCTGCTCGATACCATTTCAGACAAATGGCTGTCCAGTCTCTTCTTTGAAAACCTCCAGTGTTGGAGCATCCACAACTTCTGGAGGGAAGCCGTTCCACTGATTAACATAATAACAGAGTTGAAGTCCACAGGTTGTAAAAGAGCCACAATTGCCCACCCCTGTTCTAGTCCAACCCCCGTTCAGGCAGGAAATCCTATACCAGTGATGGCTAACATTTTTGCCATCGCGTGCCAGGAAGAGGGGGGGGGACGTTCACATGCACGCGTGCCCACACCCATAATTCTATGTGCCCTGCCCTGCCCCTGGGCACGCGACCCCCCTTCCCCCGCTCCTGGCACGCGATGGCCCAGTAGGCCCGTTTTTCTTTCTCACCTGGCTCCAGATCCTCTCTATGCATCTGGGGAGGGCAAAAACAGCATTCCCCACCCCTTAGAAGCCCTCTGGAGGCCCAAAATGGCCCGTTTTCCAAGTTTCGGTTGGACAGGAAGTGACTTTTTTGCTGTCCCCAGCCTCCAGAGATTCCTAGAGAGGCTGAGAGCTGAGCTGGTGTGCCAGGCAACATGGCTCTGCGTGCCACCTGTGGCACGCGTGCCATAGGTTCGCCATCCCGGTCCTATACCATTTCAGACAAATGGTTGTCCAATCTCATCTTAAAAACCTCCAGTATCGAAGCACTCACAACTTCTGAAGGCAAGTCGTCCCACTGATTAATTTGTTCTCACTGTCAGGAAATCTCTCCTTAGTTCTAGGTTTCTTCTCTCCTTGATTAGTTTCCATCCGTTGCTTCTTGTCTCGCCTTCTTACCTATGAAGAGGTGATTTTTCTTAGATCATGTGTGAAGGAAAGAAATCTTTGGAGGTCTTTGCTCTGAATTCGTTCATTATTGTGGACATCAGGTTGAAAAGATCTTCAGAGTTCTGGAATTTGGTTATTGCTGTGTCCCATCCCTCCAGCCTGAGTTAAAACAAAACATTAGTGATGGAAGCTATTTCCTAGGTCAGAATAAAAGAGTTGGAGAACTTCAAGTCCAATCCCCTGCTTGAGCAGGAGAACCCTATACAATTTCAGACAAATGGTCATCCAATCTCTCCTAAAAAAACCTCCAGTGTTGGAGCAACCACAAAGGGGAAGTCATTCCATTGGTCCATTGTTCTCACTGTCAGGAAATTTCTCCTTAGTTCTAGGTTGCTTCTCTCCTTGTTCTTCTAGTCCAACCTTCTAGTCCAACCTAGGCCTAGGTCTTCCAGTCCAACCTCCTGCTCAAGGCAGGAGACCTTATATCATTCCAGTTCTTTGATCTTTTCTTGAAAATCTCCAGCTCTAGAGCACCCATAACTCTGGGAAGCTAAGTGTTCTACTTTTTTTTTTTTAATTGATTTATATGCCGCCCTTCTCCGGAGACTCAGGGCAGCTTACAATGCGTTAAGCAATAGCCTTCATACTTTTGTATATTTATACAAAGTCAGCTTATTGCCCCCACAAACTGGGTCCTCAATTTACCTACCTTAGAAAGGATGGAAGGCTGAGTCAACCTTGAGCCTGGTGAGATTCGAACTTGCAGTAATTGCAGACAGCTGGATGTTAATTACAATGCATTAGTCTGCTGAGCTATCCAGGCTCATCAATCGTTATCAATCGTTCTCATTGTCAGGAAATTCTTCTTTATTTCCAGGCTGCGTCTTACTCTGAGGAGCTTCTTGTCCTGTTCTTGCGTCTTATGGAGAATAAATGGATGACCTCTTCTCTGTGATAGCCCTTCAGGTACTGGAAGATGCTATCATATCTCCCCCAAGCCTCCTCTTCATTAGGCTAAGCATGCATAGGTCCCTTAGCATTCATCTAATGCTTTAGCCTGCAGACTGCTTATAATCTTAGCTGGGAATAGAATAGAATAGAATAGAATAGAATAGAATAGAATAGAATAGAATAGAATAGAATAGAATAGAATAGAACGCAACACAACACAACACAATACAATAACAGAGTTGGAAGGGACCTTAGAGGTCTTCTAGTCCAACCCCCTGCTTAAGCACGAAGCCCTATACCATGTCAGACAATGGTTGTCCAATCTTTTCTTTAAAATGTCCAGTGTTGGAGCATTCACAACTTCTGGAGGCAAGTTGTTCCACTGATTAATTGTTCTCACTGTCAGGAATGTTCTCCCTAGTTCTAGGCTGCTTCTCTCCTTGATTAGTTTCCACACATTGCTTCTTGTCCTGCCCTCAGGTGCTTTGGAGTATAGCTTGACTCCCTCTTCTTTGTGGCAGACCCAGAGATTTCAGAACATTTTCACTCTTTCACTCTTCTCTGCACTCTTTCAGAATTGAATCTGGCAACACCAGTTCTTCTCCAACACTGGAGGTGTTTAGGAAGAGATCAGACAACCATTTGTCTGGAATGGTATAGGGCCATGATGGCGAACCTATGGCACGCATGCCACAGGTGGCACACGGAGCCATATCGGTGGGCACGTGAGCTCAGCTCTGGCGTGCATGCATGCACTGGCCTGCTGATTTTCGGGCTTTCTGGGCCCACCGGAAGTAGGGAAGCATACTGTTTCCTGCCTCCGGAGCGCCTGGGTATGTGTGTGAGGAAGGCCTGTATTTTGCCCTCCCCAGGCTCCAGAGCCTTTCTAGGAGCCTGAGAATGGTGAAAATGGCCTTCCCCACCATTGAAGGCCCTCCGGGGGACCGGAAGTTGGCAAACGGGCTGTTTCCGGCCTCCACAGGGCCTCCAGGCAGGTGGGGAAGGCCGTTTTCACCCTCCCCAAGCTCCTAGAAAGGCTCTTGAGCCTGGGGAGGGCGAAAAATTGGCTTACCGGGCCTACGGGCCATCATGTGCCAAAAGTGCGGTGAGCGTGAGGGGGGGTCACATGCATATGCATGGGGGTGGGGCACCTAGAATTATGGGTGTGGGCACGCACATGCACGACCCCCCTGCTCCCCCGACTTTTGGCACGCGATGGCAAAAAGGTTAGCCATCACTGGTATAGGGTTTCCTGCCTGAACAAGGGGTTGGACTAGAAGGCCTTTCAACCCTCCTGTTCTGTCATTCCATCTATCCTTAAAAGATAGTCCAGGGATTTCAACGATCCTATTTCCCAGTTATTTTGGAAACAGCCAACTTAGAAAGAAAGCGTGTCAATTAACCGGTGCAAAATATCTCATTTTCTCAATATTAGATATCAGACAACATTAAAAAAAAAAAAAAAAAAAGAGGAATATTCCAGCTTTCAAATTTGCTTCAAGGTGGGATGAGAAAGGTTGTCTTTCCATCTCAGGGCCTGATTCCGAACTTCTACCTGATATACTTAATTTAATATAGATTTATTCTGGAGAGATTGTAGGCGATGTTCTCGGCACACAATTTGCAATTAACTTCCCGTATTTATTTCTGCAAAGATGACATTGTGATTGCAGGATGGCGTATTGGGTGATATTGAGTGTCGGTCAAAGGACGGAGATTGAGCTGGGCTAAATGGATATATAAGTGCAACCACACACATCGACAAATGTTGATCCATAAGATTTGATTGTTTATACCAGCAGATCTCCCTGATGTGAATAGAGAGGCAATACTTCAGGACATTCTGTACTCTGGGAACTAAAGTTTTAATGCTGGAAGAAGAAGAAGAAGAAGAAGAAGAAGAAGAAGAAGAAGAAGAAGAAGAAGAAGAAGAAGAAGGAGAAGGAGAAGGAGAAGGAGAAGGAGAAGGAGAAGGAGAAGGAGAAGGAGAAGAAGAAGAAGAAGAAGAAGAAGAAGAAGAAGAAGAAGAAGAAGAAGAAGAAGAAGAAGAAGAAGAAGAAGAAGAAGAAAAAGAAAAAGAAAAAGAAAAAGAAAAAGAAAAAGAAAAAGAAAAAGGAAAAGAAGAAGAAGAAGAAGAAGAAGAAGAATGTACACTGAAGATGGCATTTAATTTCGTTGTATGGATTGTATCAACAATTAATGCCTCCAGAAGTTGTGGGTGCTCCATCACTGGAGTGTTTAGTTTAGTTTAGTTTAGTTTAGTTTAGTTTAGTTTAGTTTAGTTTAGTTTAGTTTAGTTTAGTTTATTATCATTGCACCTTGTACAATGAAATTAAATGCCATCTTCAGTGTTACATCCTTCTTCTTCTTCTTCTTCTTCTTCTTCTTCTTCTTCTTCTTCTTCTTCTTCTTCTTCTTCTTCTTCTTCTTCTTCTTCTTCTTCTTCTTCTTCTTCTTCTTCTTCTTCTTCTTCTTCTTCTTCTTCCAAATCTGTATGAAAAAATGCTGCTGCGTTTTATCCAAACCAGTCCCTAAGGTTTTGAAGCCACGAGTTCTTCTTCTGCCTGGACTTCATTTGCCTTCAATCTTTCCTTGGAGGATTAAGTGAAGGATGCTGGGTGTCGCGTCACATGTCAAAAATATTCTAACTTTCACTTTTTAATGGCTTTGATTATTTCCCTTGGCTTTCCCAGGCAGCTTATCACCTCCTCATTTGTGATTTTGTTAACCCAGTTTATACATAACAGTTGTCTGTAAATCCACATTTCAAATGTTTCTAGTTTCTTCAAGTGGCTTTCTGTCAGAGACCCACTCTCCACTCCATAGAGCAGGATAGAAAAGATGCAACATCTGACAAGCCTGATTTTCAGTCTTAGGCTTATGTCGTGACTACAGAAGACCTTTTTTTTCATTTTGTACATTTTTTTTAAAATTAAATTTCTATACCACCCTACTCCCGAAGGACTCAGGATGGTGAACAGCCACAGGATAAAACACATAAATACAAAAATTTAAAAAAGAATAAAAACAAATTAAATAATTTGGCTGAACAAATTTAAAATTCCCCGTAATTTAAAAACAAATTAAAATTTACATTTAAAAAGGGGAGAAGATTTAGGCCAGACCAGCTTGATGAAATAAAAAAGTCTTAAGCGCATTATAATTACATTATAATTATAAAAATAAAACACAAACACACATCCTTCACATTCTATACAATTGAACTGAAAACCGATATTGCATTAATATTTTAATGCATTAATATTTTGAGAAGAGATTGGGCAACCATTTGTCTGAAGTGGTGTAGGGTTTCCTGCCTGAGCAGGGGGTTGGACTAGAAGACCTCCAAGGTCCCTTCCAACTCTGTTATTCTATATTCTAACTTATTTTCCAAAGCACCTGAAGGCAGGACAAGAAACAATGGATAGAAACTAATCAAGGAAAGAAGCAAACCTGGAACTAAGGAGAAATTTCCTGACAATTAGAAAAATTAATCAGTGGAACGACTGGCCTTCAGAAGTTGTGGATGTTCCATCACAGGAGGTTTTTAATAAGAGATTGGACAGCCACCTGTCTGAAATGGTATAGGGTCTCCTCCTTGAGCAGGGGGTTGGACTGGATAACCTCCAAGGTCCCTTCCAGTTCTATTCTGATTGTATTTCCATCACAGAGGGGGCGAGAGAATAAAATCTTCCTTCTTCTATCAATTCAGACATGCACTGACAAAATTTAGCAGTGGTTACTAAAAAGGTAAATGAGTCCTTATGGATTTTACTCTGCTAGTCAGGGGGTTACTCATCTCCATTTCAAGGCCGTTGAACCATTTCTGCAGTCATGTGGCCAGCATGACGTCACGGAGTGCTGTGACCTTCCCATCTGAGTGGTATCTATTTATCTACTCGCATCTGCATCAGTGGTGAAATCCTGCCAGTTCTGTCCGGCTTGGGCAAACCTGTATCGGTGTCGTTGTGAGGCTCCGCCCACCTACCCGGACGTCATTACTTCTTGGTTTTAACCAGGAAGTAACCTGTTTTTGAGTTTCTGCGCATGCTTCGCGCATGTTCGGAAGGTCAAAAATTGGACCTGATGATGGCGGTAGGTAAGATAAGTAGATTTCACCCCTGATCTGTATGCTTTCAAACTGCTAGAGTGGGCAGGAGCTGGAGCGAGGATGGGAACTCACCCCATCGTGCGGCGTTCAGGTCTCAAACGCGGGCTGCCCGCTTTCCAGCTGATAAGCCCGGTGTCTTGAGCCACTGTGCCGCTCTGGCGGATTTGAAGCATGTTTCTTATCATGGGAAGATACACACATGAGGATATTTGTAATCATTCTGAATAAATAGCTGCTTAATCGTTTTTTTTTTTTTTTTTTTTTTAAATAAAATAAAATCTGGTTCAAAATGGCTTGGGCGAAGACGTAGTCCTCCCACGATGAAGTCTGATCATTACTCCAAATGTTAACTTTGATATTAAATGGCTGTTTATAAACTCATTAGCCAGCTTCTGAACACTCCAATTTGTTTATTCTTTCTCTTAGGGGAAAAAAAGGGGGCCTCTAATCATTGCGATCAGCAAAGGCTGGGAAAGGAGGATTTGGCTGATACGTTTAAAGCTGTTTACTGTAATCAGAAGAGCAATGCCATCCTCAAAACCATCAGAAGTTCTTTTAAGAAATATTTAATACGCCTGTTGACTAAAGCAAAGCACGGCAAGAAGAAAAAAGGAAAGAAAGAAGGAAGGAAGGAAGGAAGGAAGGAAGGAAGGAAGGAAGGAAGGAAGGAAGGAAGGAAGGAAGGAAGAGAGAGAGAGGAAGGAAGGAAGGAAGGAAGGAAGAAAAGAAGAAATAGAGAG
>NC_142064.1:4705000-4712500 GCF_059756535.1 Pantherophis guttatus
CCAACCAACCAGAATAGAGCTGGAAGGGACCTTGGAGGTGGCTGTCCAATCTCTTCTTAAAGATCTCCAGTGATGGAGCACCCACAACTTCTGAAGGCCAGTCGTTACACTGGTTAATTATTCTCATTATTAGGAAGTTTTTCCTTATTTCCAAGCTGCTTCTCTCCTTGATTAGTTTCCATCCATTGTTTCTTGTCCTGCCTTTTGGTGCTTTGGAAAATAAGTTGGCCCCTCAAATATTGGAACATTGCTATCATGGTCCCATAGTGTAAAATTACTGTAATCCATTCAGTGGTCTTCAAATAGTAATAACTTAAAACTATTTAAATTTGCATTTGTTGTGGGTTAGTTTCAAGTCAGATGGAGTTTTCTGTAAGTTGACCTTGGAATGAAACTTGTTCCCATCCTGTCTCGACCATTAGGTATCTTCTGTCTGGTCACCATCAGCACCACTGCCAAGTTCCAAATTAGCAAATATACACAAGCTGGTTCCTTTCAGTTAAGGGGACCAGGCAGCAGAGGGCTCACTTTGACATGAAAATATGTGACATAGTTTCTCCTTTGCTGAGAGAGCTCATGGAGGTCAAACCCTTCATCCAGAATTTCTTGGATGAGAAGCGAAACATCATCAAAAGGAAAGAAAAAAAAAACAGCGCTGAAGAAGCTTCTTGGATGAGAAGTGAAATGTCTTCAAAAGAAAAACACAAGAAAGTCCAGTTGCCACCTGAAAAAGCACTTTTGGGACAACCAATGACCTGGATGACTGAGAATCTCTACAGACTTTTAGCTATGTAATTTGGGATGAAGACCTTTGGAATGGTGTGGGAGTAGGAATGGATTTCCAGAGGAAAAATTGTAGACCATTTGCACCACTCAGGTGACCCTGAGGACACAGCCAAACCTCCAAAGGGCCTCAACGACTCTCTAAGAGGATGCAAATGATCAGTTGTCTGCAAGGAATATAAATCCTTCCATTCCCCACCATCCAATCAGAGCTGAAGAAGCTTCTTGGATGAGAAGTGAAATGTCTTCAAAAGAAATTCCAGTTGCCACCTGAAAAAGAACCTTTGGGACAACCATGACCTGGATGACTGAGAATCTCTACAGACTTTTAGCTATGTAATTTGGGATGGACACCCTTGGAACGGTGTGGGAGTAGGAATGGATTTCCAGAAGGAAAAATTGCAGACTACAGGAATCATTTGCACCACTCAGGTGACCCTGAGGACACAGAGAAACCTCCAAGTGGCCTCAACGACCCTCTAAAAGGATGCAAATGACCAGCTTTTGTCTGCAAGGAATATAAATCTTTCCATTCCCCACCATCCAATCAGAGCTGAAGAAGCTTCTTGGATGAGAAGCGGAACGTCTTCAAAGCAAAAACAAGGAAGTCCAGTTGCCTCCTGAAAAAGCACCTTTGGGACAACCATGACCTGGATGACTGAGAATCTCTACAGACATTCATCCAGAAGTCCAAAGTCCACATTTTGGACAGAGAGGACTGCTGGTTTGAAAGAGGGGGTCAAAGAGGCCATCTATGTCAAAACTGAACAGCCCTCTCTCAACAGAGGGGGAGGGATATGACATTATCTATCTCCAGTGTGGTTCTTTCAGCAGCTCCAAAAGGCTCCACACATTTGCTCCACTCAGGTGATTCCGAGAACACCTCCAAGTGTACTCAAGGATCCTCTAAGAGAATGCAAATGATCAAGCAATATAAATCCTTGCGTGGCGCTCCCATGTGACCCCCCTCCTGCGCGAGCTGCACTGGCTCCTGGTGGTCTTCCGGGTGCGCTTCAAGGTTTTGGTTACCACCTTTAGAGCGCTCCATGGCATCGGACCGGGGTATTTACGAGACCGCCTTCTGCTACCAATAGCCTCTCACCGACCAGTACGCTCCCATAGAGAGGGGCTTTTCAGGGTGCCATCAGCCAAACAGTGTCGACTGGCGGCCCCCAGGGGGAGAGCCTTCTCTGTGGGGGCACCTGCCATCTGGAACGAGCTCCCCACGGAGATACGGAGGATTCCAGATCTGCGCACGTTTTGTCGTGCTCTCAAAACATTTTTATTTCAGCAGGCTGGCCTGGCCTAACTCTCCTCTTTTAAATTTTTAAATCGTTTAATTTGTTTTATAAATTGGGTGTTTTAAATTTGTTTTTCGGCCAAAATATTTAATAATTTTAATAGATTTTTAATGTTTGTATTATCTGTATTTTATCTTGGCTGTTCACTGCCCTGAGTCCTCCGGGAGTAGGGCGGTACAGAAATTTGATAAATAAATAAATAAAATAAAATAAATACCAGAGATACGAGTGATCTCCGACCTTCGGATTTTTCGTCGGGCCCTAAAAACTTATTTTTTCCAGTTAGCCGGTCTGTCTTGATTTTAGGGTTAGTTTTAAAATTTTAATATTGATTTTAAATTGACAAGTTTTAAATTATGGGCCAAATTTATAAATTATTTTAACTTTATTTTTTAACTGTGATGTTTTGTATAGATGTTTTTATCTTGGCTGTTCACCGCCCTGAGTCCGAAAGGAGAAGGGCGGTATAGAAATTTGAATAAAGTAAAGTAAAGTAAAGTTTCATTCCCCACCATCCAGTCAGAGCTGAAGGAGCTTCTTGGATGGGAAGAAAAACCAGAAAGACCATTTGCCTCTTGAAAAAGCACCTTTGGGATTCCAGCGTTGGAGCACCCACAGCTTCTGAAGGCAAGCCATTCCGATGATTAATTGTTCTAACTGTTAGAAAATTTATCCTTACTCCTCACCTGAGAATCTCCATAGATCTTCATCCAGAATTTGATACGGAATGTAAGATTTGGAGGGTAAACTTTATGGATGCTGCTCATTGGAAGAATTGTGGTTGCATTCCAACTCTGATCATCCCCACCCCATTTTAGCAACAGGTTCCTTGGTTGTGAGCTCTGTGCCTTGCTTTTTTTTGCTTTTTTTTTTTTTGCCTCTGAAACTTCTGAAACTCTGTTTCAGAAAAAAACCTTTTTTCCTGCCTCTGAAAGCCTCCGAAACAGAGCTTCAGAAAAAAAAAAGGCTCTGAAGCTCTGTTTGGGGGCTTTTTTTCTGAAGCTTCATTTCTGAAGCTTTTTTCAGCCTCTGAAACCTCCGTTTGAGAAGCTGGACGGGGTTACATTCAGAGTATAAGACGCACCCAGATTTTTACCCTCTTTTTTGGGGGGGGAAAGGTGCGTCTTATACTCCGAAAAATACGGTAATGGAATGACTTGCCTCCGGAAGTTGTGGGTGCTCCAAGACTGGAGGCTTTTAAGAAGAGTCTGGACATCCACTTGTCTGGAATAGTAGAAGGGCCTCCTGCTTGAGCATTGTAAAGGGCTAAACAGATCTCCAAGCCCCCTTCCAACTCCATTATTCTGTTGTTTGCAAACCTACATTTGGTTGCCAGGATGATGTCCTTGCTTTTCCACATTCGGCTCGTGTTCATCACTGTTGTGTAACCCAGTGCAATCATCTTACGCAACAGCACAATGAGTGAGAAATGGTGTCCTTGGTCTTCATCGCTGTAACTCACAGACTATCTGTTTATCGCTAGCGCAGATGGTTCTTTCTGGTCATCTATAAGCCAGCTATTTCTCCCCTATCTGCTGCAGTCCACGGTAGCTAACACGAGGAGGGATGGGGTGTATCAACTCAGAGATTGCCAACTGAACAAATATTTGTTCAGATCAGTGAATTCTACCCTTTTTCCTCTCCCTGATCACAAACAAAGACACCCCTGTATTTTATCGCAACCATTCAAAAACAACAGATATATTTACCAGCCCTTTCTGCTTGCTTAAATCTATACCAGCATGGATATCACTGGCATATAACTTTGTAAAATTCTCTGGACATACTTGCTTTGAAATGCTGGTTCTCGGTGGTGCTCAGGTTTACATTCAATCAATCAATCAATCAATCAATCAATCAATCAGAATAGAGCTGGAAGGGACCTTGGAGGTATTTAGTCCATCCTCCTACTCAAGCAGGAGATCCTATAGCATTTCAGATAGAAGGGTGTCCAGTCTTTTCTTAAAAACTCCAAGTGATGGAGCATCCACAACTTCTGGTGGCAAGCTGTTCCACTGGTGGATTGTCCTCACTGTCAGGAAATTTCTCCTTAATTCCAGGTTGCTTCTCTCCTTGATTAGTTTCCATCCATTGCTTCTTGTCTTGCCTTCTGGTGCTCTGGAGAATAGATTCATCCCGTCTTCTTTGTGGTAGCCCTTCAAATACTGGAATACTGCTATCATGTCACACCTGGTCCTTCTTTTCTCTAGACCGGCCATACCCAAGTCCTCTAAGCACCCACAACTTCTGGTGACAAGCTGTTCCACTGGTTGATTGTCCTCACTGTCAGGAAATTTCTCCTTAATTCCAGGTTGCTTCTCTTCTTGATTAGTTTCCATCTGTCGCTTCTTGTCTTGCCTTCTGGTGCTTTGGAGAATAGATTGACCTCTTCTTCATTGTGGCAGCTCCTCAAATACTAGAAGACTGCTATCATGTCACCCCTAGTCCTTCTTTTCTCTAGACTGGCCATACACACATCCTGCAACCATTCTTCATGTGTTTTTGTCTCCAGGCCCTTAATTGTCTTAGTTGCTCTTCTTTGCACTTTTTCCAAAGTCTCAACTTCTTTTTTTTGTAATGTAGTGACCAAAACTGGATGTAAATGTACATTTTTTTAATGTAAACATTCTATCTTCCCTTAAACAGTGTGTCATCTGGGTACAAATATCTCTGTGTAATAATCATCAAGATTTACAACAGTATTCATTACATTGATACTAATTCTCTAATTGTTGTGGCCTGTCAGCGGCCTGTGCGGATTGTAGCTGATTCCGACAGCAAGGAGGCTGGTGTGGTGCTGCGCCAGCAGCCTGTGCAGCTGGCACTCGAGTCAGACAATGAGGAGGCTGGAGAAGATGTGGTGCCAGAGGCAGGGATTCAGCCAGGGCCTTCAGAAGCTCTCTTAAGTGAAGAGGATGAAGAGGAGGAGCCTCTTCTCGATGCACGGGCGCGCAGAGCTGCCAAAAGGCAGGAGTGGCTCCTCAGGAGGAGGTCTCTTTGAGAGTAAGGCTTGGGGCTAATTGGCCACTCCCTTAGCCTATTTAAGGAGGAATGCCGACTGAAGCAAGTTGTAAGGAACAACTTTAGTTCACTCTACTTCACGTCTGGATTCTCTGCAAATTGCTTCTGGGATTTCTGCCAACCTTAGTAAGATTATGATTACTTTATATCTGGTTTCTTGTAGGCTGTTAACAGCCTTTGTTTTGAAAAAGACGGAGTTATTTTAGTAAATTAAGTTTTGTACAAACTTTGTGCGTGCTGTGTTCTTTGGGATCTGTAGCTGGAGCAGAACACTAATCTTACAATTGTAGTATTGAACATAATAAACTTATTCCTTTTCCCCTCTTAACATATCTTCTAATAAGAATATAATGAGAATATTAAGCATAATAATCCTAATAGTCATAATAATAACAATCATCATATTGTTTACATCTCTATCTTAAAATATTTTCTGCTCATCTCAAATCTCCTTCTTTTATTTCCAACTTCCATTTTCATTCTCTAACCATCGATAAAATAACTCCTATATCATATAATATTCAGTTTGTTCTTTCTCCTTAATTGCAAGCGTTAATCTGATTATTTCTGCGTGTTCTAATATTTTCCTAATTGGTCACTAAACGAATGGTTGTAAATCAAGGACTGCCTGCAATTCTTCCTCATTGAGGGGGGGGGGGTGCCAGGAGTCCTCTCCCACCACTACTATAACAGATAATAGACTAGACTAGACTAGACTAGACTAGACTAGACTAGACTAGACTAGACTAGACTAGACTAGACTAGACTAGACTAGAATAGAATAGAATAGAATAGAATAGAATAGAATAGAATTCTTTATTGGCCAAGTGTGATTGGACACACAAGGAATTTGTCTTGGTGCATACGCTCTCGGTGTACATAAAAAGAAAAGATACATTCGTCAAGAATCATAAGATACAACACTTAATGATAGTCATAGGGAACAAATAAGCAATCAAACCATATTAGGAAACAGTCAATATGAATCTTAAGGATACCAGCAACAAAGTTACAGTCATGCAGTCATAAGTGGGAGGAGATGGGTGATGGGAACGATGAGAAGATTAATAGTAATGCAGACTTAGTAACTAGTTTGACAGTGTTGAGGGAATTATTTGTTTAGCAGAGTGATGGCATTCGGGAAAAACTGTTCTTGTGTCTAGTTGTTCTGGTGTGCAGTCCTCTATAGCGTCGTTTTGAGGGTAGGAGTTGAAACAGTTTATGTCCAGGATGCGAGGGGTCTGTCAATATTTTCACAGCCCTCTTTTTGACTCATGCAGTACACAGGTCCTCAATGGAAGGCAGGTTGGTAGCCATTGTTTTTTCTGCAGTTCTGATTATCCTCTGAAGTCTGTGTCTGTCTTGTTGGGTTGCAAAGCCAAACCAGACAATTATGGAGGTGCAGATGACAGACTCAATAATTCCTCTGTAGAACTGGATCAGCAGCTCCTTGGGCAGTTTGAGCCTTCTGAGTTGGCACAGAAAGAACATTCTTTGTTGAGCTTTTTTGATGACGTTTTTGATATTGGGTGTCCATTTTAGATCTTGATCTAAATCAAATTTTCTTAAATTTTGTCATCCAGAGCTGCAGTTGGTCAACAGATGTTTGTGTTCTTGGTCTTCAGACCATCTTCTGGAAACCAGAGTAGCCTTCCGGTGCCCACGGTCACAAACATTTAATCAGACAAGACTCCCTTCCTTTAGAAAATGCACAGATCAACTTCTCAAGATACGTGTAAAGGAGAGGAAGGGAGGAAAGAGTTCGGAGGATGGAAAACTGATCATGAAGGTTCATCCGAGGCAGAGAAAATGTGTCCGAGAAGGCAGATAGAGGGCATTTATCAGTTTAATCCGGATGAAATCCCAGCTTCTTGTTTTCACTTTCAAATCCTCAAAGATGAACCTCCTTGACCTCTTAATTTAATTGACTACTGTTCTGCACTCAGCACAAATTCATCTGTAGTTCTTGAAACTGGATTAGATTTTCTCTCTCGCTCTCTCTCCTTTTCTCTCTCTTTTTTTTTCTTCCGAGTCCTTTCAATAGAACTAATTAAACTCTCAAAGAAACCTGATGGGTCACCCAGATTATCTGCTTGTGTTACACACACACACACACACACAAATATATATACACACACACCTATATACATACACACAGATATTATACACACACACACACACACACACACACACACACACAGAGTGTTTTTCTATCGAGGCACCTAGTCTACCACAACATGTGGGAGGGAGCATACTGCTTCCCTTTCGCCTTTCAACTCCAATCTAGGAGCCCTCAAGTAGTCGCATTCATGACAAATATGTATAACACAAACACAAACACACACATAACATATATCTATAATGTTAGATAATACATATATAACATACACATACA